>NC_069500.1:746103714-746341214 GCF_027579735.1 Bombina bombina
GGCACTTTAAGGGAGATGATGGTGATGATTCGAATATGGGGTCTTCTGAAACCCAGCTGTCTTCCTGTGTACACGGCCACCTCGGATACCCAGGACAGCATGTCCCTTCTCTTTCGCTTAATCACCCGGCTCTGGCTATGTTGTAAGGGTTTTGTCAGTGAGATGCACTGTTATGTGAACATTGTATAACCAATACTTCTTTACATGTTTTGGTTTGTGTTGTAAAAACAATCATTTTTTCTTTTATTTAAAGTTCACTATATCAATTTTGAGTTAAAGGACCATTAAATCCAGTAGAATTGCATAACCCACAAATGCACAATAAAAAGACAAAGCAATACCACTTACTCTAAATTTCATATTATCAGTAGATTTTTTTTTTTTTTCTCTAAGACATTTAAAAAATTGCTTCTAATTCCCTGCCCCCTGTATCATGTGACAACCATCAGCCAATTGCAGTTATACACTTGAACCTGCTTAGTAGGAACTGGTGTCTCATAAAGTGTACATATAAAAAGACTGAGTATGAATTGATAATGGAAGTAAATTGGAATGTCTCTTAAAACTGCTGTTCTATCTGAATCACAAAGTTTCATTTTGATTTTAGTGTCTGTTTTGTAGCAGTGAAACGTCTAATACATCAGCAAGTGTTTCCAAAAATAAGATCAGAGAGGGCTTCTTATAAGATGGGGAAAATGCGTGAGAATTTCTGTAGCATAGCTGATGTGAAGTATTGATATTATTAAATGTATATAGCAATTAAACACATAGTCAAAGTCGGATCCAGAGCAGCAGTGCACTACTGGATGCTACTAACTGAACACATCTGGTGAGCTAATGGTCAGAGACAAAAGTTAGTATCTCAAACCATTCCATGTACCAAAAAGCAATAATCAAACATATGGAGAACAAACTGCTACTCCTTTCTAGTCAAACAAGCTAAGAGTGATTTCATCTGACACTCATGAATGACTCTTTGCCTTTGACTCCTTATGATTTTTATTCTTCAGATACCCACACTTTTGTTCTATTTTTCTTGTACAGGTCGGGATGAGACCCACCCATGTGAGCCGGATGAGTCCTTAATAGATGAATGCTGTCTGCTCCCCAGCCAGCTCCTTATTCCCACCATTGATTGGCTGCCCCTTGGAAATGGACTAATTAGCCGGTTGCAGAGCAAGCTCCCCCTGCGCCTTCAGTTTGGAAAAACCCCTGGGGCACCGAGCCATGCCCCTATGCAGTATGAAGCCTACACACGGTAAGGTGCTGATCTCAGGTTATAAGTGTGAACATTATTTTAGAGACAAGAAAATTGACCATTACAACTTCAACATTGCCTCTCATTTTGTCAAGTTGTGTGTGCAAATATGTTTGCACACTATACAGTGATATAAAATCAAAGGTCAAACTTTGCATGTCATGAGTCCAGACCACATAAATTAGTAAATGTCACTAAAAGGCATATTCTGTGGACTCTCTAACAATACCTTTCCTTTAGGACTAATATAACAATCTTCACTTTTCTAGTACAGAAATGTGTTCAATTTTGTATTTATTACGATCTGTCTGTAGGTTACCTGTGCAGCCAAAAATAGACCATCTTAGAAGACTCCATCTGGGCACCTTCCCCACAGAGCCTTGTAAATCCTGCACCAGGTGAGAAAAGGAAGGAAAATACAATGGTTTTTGTGGGTAAAAGGCAGGGCAGGGAGCATAATGGTTTTAATATTAGGTTGAAAGAATTTGCTCAAAATCTATTAACTGAGCCAAAAATCTAGAATCCAGATATTTTCGTTTTTCATGGTGTGCTTGGAGATTTTGGCTAAGGAAACCAAAAACCTATTCCTACTCCCAACTACTTAAGCAATTAATAATTCTCCTGTCGGGTACAGGGGGACACTTTGCCTATTCTACGTAGCCATATTATTTGTTTTCAGCATTTTCTAGTGGCAAAATTAAAGGACCAGTTCACTTCTTCTTTGTAGTTCAGCCCAATGTCCCTGGAACGCCCTGATAAAAGGGCAGTGCTACAATAACCTATTACCCTGCCCCATGGCCAATCAAAGTGCTTTAGTAAATGATATGCAAAAGACAGTAAACCTCCAATCGGCAGCTAACAAAATAAATTAAAATATCACTCCCCACCCTTTGCATTTAAATGTCTCTGGAAGCATAATAATTGCATAAGACCAGAGTGATTTTCTATAATTTTTAGTTTGTTTTACAATAGTTTGGTTATATAGTCACTTTGTGCAGAGACCTTGTCTTGTAGATGATCTAGCAACAGAAACTGCTGCATAATATACAACCTGCAACTGCCCTTTTAGATAGCAGACATTTAGACAGTGTAATTCAATCCTCTCTGTAATGCAAACTGAATAATGAGTTGCAACTGCCTGTGTTCTGCTCCTTTGCCAGAATTTGCTCCCTTCTCATGTTCTGTATGACGTAATCGCACTCAACATATGTTAAATAGGAATGTGTGGAATGTGATTATGTCAATCAGCAAGATGCGCACTCAGAGGGAGCAGATTCTGACAAGGAAGTTGTCGGATCTTGCTGTTGAAATTTAATATTATCCTACAAATTAAAAGTACATATAATAAATAAGTGTATGTGTGTGTATGTATATGTGTATATATATATATATATATATATATATATATACACACATATATGCATACATACTGAAAGCACATAGTCGCATATTTCTTCACCATGAGACGTGATTGAACTTTGCCCCGTATGTGTGTGTGTATAATATATATACATACATACATACATACACACACACACACACACACACACACACACACACTTTTTTAATTTGTGGAACAGTATTACATTTCAACAGCGCATGAGTAGCGTCAGCAAGAACTGTCACAACTTCCTTGTCAGAATCTGCTCCCTCTAAATGCGCATGTTGCTGATTTGACATAATCGCATTCAACACATTCCTATTTAACATGTGTGCGATTACGTCATACAGAGCATGCGCAGTCAGAGGGAGCAGATTCTGACAAAAGAACAGAATCTGATAGAACACCTGCAGTCTTCGATCATATACAATGTTGCAGTTTGCACATATCTAATTTATACAGCGTGCGATCTGTGAGACTAGCAGTGGGGAAAAAGTTAAGTTTGCTTTCCAGCTGACTGAAGCTTCATGCCGATGTGGATTTGACTTATGAGTTGAAAATACATACAGGTCAGTGTTAGTGTGTTCAAAGACAGGAATGGAATTCTGTTGCAGACTGAGAGATGTCACTGACCTGTTTGTATTCAAGCTCTAAGAAAATAAAACTGCTCAACAAGGAGCCAGGGGGTGGAGCATGTGCTATGCACTGAAGGCAGGGAGACCAGAGTGGCCGCACAGCCAAAAAATATTTAAAGGGGTATAGGCAATGTGATATAGAATCTGAGATTTCAAAAACATATTTACAGAGAAAGAAAATTAGGTTTATTGTATGCTTAGCACTAGTATATTTAACTATGCCAGCAGTTTCAATTAAAAATATATTCTTAATTTGGGTAAACTGTCCCTTTAATTAAACTTCTGCAGCTCCATACCCATTGACTCACTTCTCTCCTGCAACCACTTTCTCTTGTGCTGTTCAGGATGCATACTTTGTTTTGTGAAGCTTTTCATCTTTAAAATCTGTAAACCTCTTGCAACCAGTGAAACTGGTTATTAGTTTATAAAAAACATTTGTCCTGTCTCAGTCACCATAGGTGGCCTTGTTACAAAAATTGGAAGTGCAATTGGCATTCTTCTTTCACCCAACTATACTTCCATCCATTCTTTTAAACTCCTTATTTCACATCATAGGCCTTTTCTCTCCTGTCACTCTCTGCTTCTTGCCATTATCTATTGTCCCTCTGGACCATGAGTGCTGTTCCTTTACTATTTTGTAGCCTGCCTGACTTGCTTTTTAAAACCTTCCATCCCTCAAGCTTTTTATTTATAGATGCTGCTTTCTCCAGTGCTGCCTTCAAGCTTAAAGGGACAGTCTACTCCAGAGTTTTTATTATTTGAAAATATTGCTAATCCCTTTATTACCCATTCCCCAGTTTTGCATAACCAACACAGTTATATTAATATACTTTTCGTTCATGTAATTAGCAAGAGTCCATGGACAGACTTGTATTTTAACCAATCAGTGCTGACTAATAAATAACTACACAGGAGTAAGCACAATATTATCTATATGGCACACATGAACTAGTGCTGTCTAACTGTGAAAAACTGTCAAAATGCACTGAGATAAGAGGTGGGTTTTAAGGGCTTAGAAATTTGCCTATGAGCCTACCTAGGTTTAGCTTTCAACAAAGAATACCATGAGAACAAAGCAAATTTGATGATAAAAGTAAATGCAGTAAAAACTGCATGCCTTATCTGAATCATGAGTTTTTAATTTTGATTAGACTGTCCAGTTTAATTTTACTACTTGAACTTACCAAGCTCATTATGATGGGTATTCCATTCACCAATTCATCTCCAATTTTGTTTCTGTTCTTATATAATTTTACTATGCCCCCTTCACTACCATTGCATCTCCTCTTATCTGCAGGAACATCCAAGCTATAGACCTTTTCTGCTGTTGAATACATTTATGCACTTAACCATAGCTGTACCTTTTTATAAGTTACATTTATTCATATTTATCTCCCTTCTACTCGCTTATAGCCTTACTATACTCAAACCAAAAATGTTCTACTTTACCTTTTAACACCTGCTGTCCTCTAACCCTTTCCCATCCCTTCTGGCCTCACAGCTAACAACCTTGTATATAATATTTAGGTAAAATCCACTCTGTTATAAGGGACATATGCTTTCCATATGGGTTAGTCGAGCCCTGCTATATACTTTTCTTTCTATCCAGCTGGCGTCCTCTGCAGCATCAAAACTATGGCAGAAGAAGGTTGTCTACTCTGTTGTTATACTGTCCTCACAAATTAACCATATGTTCGTTTTCCACCACGCTTTGTTCCCACGCTGTATTCTACCCTAATCCTAACTCTTCAAGGGAGACTAATCCTTCTGAGATTGTTACTTGTGATCTCATTTATTACTACCCCTAATTGGCTTCAGCAGGGAATATTGGATAAGAGCAGGCTTTTAACAGTAAAGTCAAAATTAAACTTTCATGATTCGGATAGAGCTTGTAATTTTAAACAACTTTCCAATTTACTTCTGTTATCAAATTTTCTTTGTTCTTTTGATATCTTTTATTGAAGGGTAAAAACTAAGTAGGCTCATAAGAGCTCAGGAGTGTGCACGTGTCTTTAGTACTCTATGGCAACAGTATTTTGCAACATTGTTTAACAAATCTACAAATTGTGTGTGTATATATGTTGCTCAGTATGCTTAGAAGGAATATGGCTACACCTCACTGACGAGGCCCAATGAAGGCCGAAACGATCGTCTGGGGTTGCTGTGTTCCTTGTTCAGAGAGTAATTGCCTGGTATTTCGGCGCTGGACTGACCGTAATAGGTGGAATCAGACTGATATACTACAGGAAATTTCTACTCTGTGAAAAGCATTACTGGGATAAAAAGCTGCACCCAGGTTGTAAATCGCCATAGGACAGGGTAACAAGGGTATTGAGCCAGTTGTTCGTTCCTGTGAGTGCACTTCTCTCTGTATGTATATGTGTGTGTATATATACGTGACCTCCTATTAGCGCTCCTATTGGTTGTGATGTAAACCAATCCCTGAATGATTATACCGTTATTCTAAAACAATATATATACAATAGAAATGTTCAGTTAATGTTGCTGACGAGTTTCGCCCTTGTTATTGGGCTTTATCAAGTAATGGATTAAAATCCTTCTTTAATAATCTGTTAGCCTGATTGGTTCCACAGATCACATGATTTTAAAGATGGTATGATACTCCTTATTTCTGTAGTCCGTGATTTAGTATTCTTAAGGTGGTATTACAGGAACTTTCTGTCATATTTATCAGTCAAAAATATTAAGATGGTTCTTGAACCTTTTTGTTCTTTAATCAGAATATCAACAACTTCCCGAGTTAAAGGGACACTGAACCCAAATGTTTTCTTTCATGATTCAGATAGAGCATGCAATTTTAAGCAACTTTATAATTTACTACTATTATCAAATTTTCTTAATTCTCTTGGTATCTTTATTTGAAAAAGCAACTTGGGAGCCGGCCCATCTTTGGTTCAGCACCTGGTTAGTAGAGCTTGCTGATTGATGACTAAATGTAGCCAGCAAGCACTATCCAGGGTTCTGAACCAAAAATGGGCCGGCTTGTAAGCTTACATTCCTGCTTTTTCAAATAGATACCAAGAGTACATAGAAACATTGATAATAGGAGTAAATTTAGAAAGTTGCTTAAAATTGCATGGTCTATCTGAATCGTGAAATAAAAAAATGGGTTTGGTATCCCTTTTAAATTAAATAAAAAGGGGCGAATAAGTAATACACTTAGATTGTACAGTTGTTCTACTGCTCATAATAAAACCTTTCTGTAAAAAAATCTGTGTTTACTGTCCCTTTTAACCTCCAGATACTCCCACACCTTTTGCCTTCAATCATAAACTTTAAAGGGAACAGGGTCTCTGAATCGTTTATCTCACTCTGCTTTTCCTTGTCTGTTTCTATTATGTTTTTTTCTTCCTTTTTATAGCACTGAGAGGATTACAAATTAATTATATACCAATGCTGATTTGCTTATATGATGAAAGAAGGGGACATCATTTTAGATGTTACATAAATGGGGATGTAAGTGAACCTCCGAATGCGGAAGAAAGTGGCCCTTTGTCCAGCTTTGCTGTTTTCGTTGCCAAATTCATTCTTCTGCAACAGCAAGCTAAAATCTGTGCAAATTTGGCAACAAAAGTAACCAAGCGGTACAAAGGGCCACCTTTTTCCGCATTCAGAGGTTCTCAAGACCTCCAAATTCACACCTCTAGCAGATATATACATACATTACATCCAGCTTTCTTAAAGTGACATTAAACACTATGAGATGGTGATATAAAATGATAAATTGTGTGTGTGTGTATATATATATATATATATATATATATATATATATATATATATATATATATATATATACTTTTCATTATTTATTTTGTCCCCTTTTCCTGTAACTCCATTCTGAAATTGTAAGCTTTTCAGTTTCTTTTAGAAATGGAAGTGCAGAACACTGTTCTATTCCACACATCCATTGGCTGTACACTATAGTGACCTATTTATAAATGTTCCTAAGTGGCCACAGCAGAGAAGGTAACCTAAGTTACAACCTGGCAGCTCCAATTGTTTCATAGACACTAACATTTTACTCTTATTTTGAAACTTTAAAAAAAAAAAAAAAATACATCTACATGTTATTCTCAGACTAATCTTTTCTTTGAACGCATCATTCTGTTTCATTTATTTAGTGTTTAAAGGGGCATTAGACACTTTGAGATAGTAGTAATATAAAATGATAAATCACATAAAATAAAAAAAAACTATATATACTTTTTATTTATTTTGTCCCCTTTTTCTGTAATTACTTTCTGAAGTTGTGAGCTTTTCAGTTCCCGTTAGATATGAAGGTGCAGAACCCTGTTATATTCCACACAGCCATTGGCTGCACACTCTAGTAACCTATTTTTAACTGTCCCTAATTGGTCACATCAGAGAAGGTAACCTAAGTTAAAACATGGCAGCTCCCATTGTTTTATAGACACTAAAACTTTACACTTTTGTCAATTTTTAAACAGCTAATGAAACTTTAAAAAATACATATACGTATTATCTCACTCTAATCTTTTCTTTGAATGCATCATTAAATACTAAATAAATGCTAGATATATTCCTTTAATGTCCATTTAATACGGTTCTTGCTCCCTTCCAGGTGTGGTTGTGTTACAATGCTGAAGTCCCCAAACAAGGCCACAGCTGTGAAACAGTGGGAACAACGGTGGATTAAGACCTGTCTTTGTGGGGGACTGTGGAGAAAAATGCCTTTCACCTTCTCATAACCACCTTATTCCTTCCCCAACCCATTGAAAATAGGGCCTTGAAGAACATTTGGGAATGATAAATGATGACTGTCTCAACTTGTATATATTTCATTTTGCTGGGATGCTCCATACTCATATTTCACCATCTGTAAATACTTTGCATTATGTATATATGTATCTTTAAGTATGGTAAATAAACCTGATTTTGTAATTTTTAAAGTTATGTGTTTGCAGTTAATGCAACTGCAATTAATTTTTTTTTAAGGTTCAAAGTAAGGCATACATGGAATATAAAACATTACATAATGACAATGATAGATGAGCATCATATGGCATACATTTTTAAGATAACATAGTAGATTTCTAAAGGAGAATCTAGAGACATTGTCTGTAAATAGAATGCCTAATGCGCTAAAAACCTCCTAAATAACACTGAGGGCCACTTTTGGACCCCATTACTAAACGTGCAGTTATATATGGAAGGTTATAACAGTAGAGAACCCCATTTTTTATTTTGCTTAAGGATTCTAGTGTTACTATGTACATTAACATTTTACAAAAAAGGTAAGTAAATTAAAGACATATAGTACAGTAGTTAAGATAAGACTAGATAGTGACAATTGATAAAACGTTATTTAGGACCTCAGCGTCCTAGTATATATCCCAAATAATGCACTATATCTACTGTAGTGCTAATAGCTAGGTAAACATATTGGACCTTGTGGTGATTATAAAGTAATCCTGAAAAGATACACATATGGTCGTAACTTATCTATGTGTACAATCGCCATTGTATGGTAAGCTAGAAGAAGGGCATACTTAAACATAATATAAAGCTTCAGAGTAAAGAGGTATGGGTATCCCATACCAGATTAAGCTTCCAGTGAGTGTATAGCATGACATCTAGTTCTAACTCAATAGAAGGAGAGTGGTACCTCCAGATAACTGTGACCGCTCTGTAAAACATATGCAAGCTATAAGCAGGAGATCACTCCTAGCAATTGGAATGAGTTATCATTTATAAAGCATATATTAATCAGCTAACCTAAGAGCATGTAAATGTTAAAGTTTCCAAACCTACTTGAAAGCGGAGTAGTAAGATTGCCTGTCCGCTATCAATAATGATTTGCTAATACCCCCATAATGCTTGTATCTCAAGGGAGCACTATATTCAAACAGGTAGTCATAAAAAGCAGAATGAGCACATAAACATGCTGATAAAATACAGAGAGCTACCAAAGAGTCCTAAGCTAACAGGAATAGTCACATTTTGAATCTCAAATGTTCGGTGTCTGACTCTAAGGTCCGTGTAGCTTGGCAAAAAGATTTTAGCCGACTCCGATTTTAAGGAGCAGTGCTACAAAGTGAGAGAAACTCAGGAGCGATAAATAGCCTACCCCTGTTTTCAAAGCTTGCTCGGTTTGAAGGTGCGTAATCTCCCATGCACTTGGCGAAGGTAGTTCCCTTTCCTCTAGTAGAAAACGCTGGGGCTTAAATCGCTGTCTCCGGTTGTCCAACTGAGACAGTGCCAATCTGTACTACTAGGGATTCCTACACTCTCCGGGTCTATTTATTAGATCTTGAGTCATATTGGTCGCTGCTTTCTTTTCTGGAACCCCTGAGACAGATGCGACTCACGGTTTTGCTCACTCTCTGATTCCATAACTGAAGTGTTGTTAGGGAACTCCATATGTACATACTGTTGTCTAACACCAACTTCCTTAGGCTTGTCACTGGAGAAGGTAGTAGCTAGGTTTTCAGACTGCTCTATCTCCTCAGTCAGGCTGGATATAGAAGTGTGGTCTTTTAATGAATCGGTCACCTCTTTTTCCTACATAATGTTCTGGAGGTAAGTTGGTTCTCGCTTGTAGTTGCCCCTCTGTCTTCTGGTAGTCGCAAAGTTTGGAATGGAAAACCCTTTCTATAGCTTTGATAAGTTGGAGCCTGTGAGCTTCCAAAATCGCTGTTAGTTCAGTGATAAGTATTGGCGAGTTCTCCATTGTGTTATTAGCTGGGTGAGAGCTGCGCACTTAAAGGGACAGTCAAGTCCAAAAAAAAGTTAACTATTTATATAGGGAATGTAATTTGAAACAACTTTCCAATTTACTTTTATCAAAAATTTTGCTTTGTTCTCTTGGTATTCTTAGTTAAAAGCTAATTATAGGAGGTTTATATGCTAATTTTTTAGACCTTGAAGACTGCCTCTAATCTGAATGCATTTTCACCATTAGAGGGCATTAGTTCATGTGTTTTATATGGATAACATTGAGCTCATGCACGTGAAGTTACCCTGGAGTGAGCACTGACTGGCTAAAATGCAAGTCTGTCAAAATAACTGAAATAAGGGGGCAGTCTGTAGAGGCTTAGATACAATTTAATCACAGAAATAAAAAGTCCAGTGTTGGTTATGCAAAACTGGGGAATGGCTAAGAAAAGGATTATATTTCTTTTTAAACAACAAAAATTCTGGTGTTAACTGTCCCTTTAAGGCACAGTTAGGTATGAGGACGGTATAGAGGCTTCAGTGATAGGGGAAGGCCTCAGAATGAATAGTCTGGTACTGAAGGCAGTTATTTCGCGCCACACTCCAAAGCCATATCTCTCGGATCATGACACCAACAGATAAGCTTCTCCACTGTTTTAGGTTAGGTATTCCAGTTTCTGCTTGGCAGAATAAATTAATTTTGGAGAAAACTTGGGGAGCTGAAGGTCAGTGCGACCAGTAAGATGGCCGCCGCCCGGAGGTCCAATCTGTAATTCATTTTAATGGTTTGTGAACACTTGATTACAAAGCTCCTATCTGTGATATTGTTCACAACTCGGTTTAACTCTTTAAATGCAGATAAAGACACATGGTCATTTATTTGTACAATGTTTTTAACATGGATGATGCCCAAATGTCATCTCCTTTAGCACAGCTGAGAAGATCATCATTTCTGGGGATGCTGGTGACGTCACCAAGTCAAAATGAGAGAGGCTTACAATGAGGTGGATGGGGGGGATACAAAACGCCTCAATCTCAGTTCCCTTAAGTTGTAAAAAAAAGCAAAAAAAAATAGAAAGGCAATCGTCTGCTTTGGGGGGATTATACATTGTAAGCACAGTTTTTTAAAAAAGACACTCTAATGAGGTGGTCGCTAGTCTACTAGATCCCTTGTTGGGAAGCCCCTCTTTAAAATAAACCTAAGTATAGGTTTTAATAGCCAGGTGATCACTGCAGTGACATCATCTGATGTAAATAAATTTGCATTTATTTAAGTAGAGGCTTGTGAGCTCCTATGTGCAGATCATATTGTATAACTATACTCAAATGTCCTTATTTATGAGCATTATTGTCACGTCATGATATACACACACACAATAGTATAGTTTGAATCTGTTGGGTGTGCTGAAAAAAACAATATTTAACGTGCGTTTTTCTCATTGAAAAATGACCTACAGTAGAGCTTAAAGGACCAGTCAACACAGTAGAGATTTGCATAATTGACAATTGCAAGATAACAAGACAATGCAATAGCACTTAGTCTGAATTTCAAATGAGTAGTAGATTTTTTTCCTGACAATTTTAAGTTATGTATTTTTCCACTCCTGCTGGACCATGTGACGGCCATCAGCCAATCACAAATGTATACACGTACCATGTGACAGCCATCAGCCATTCTCAAATGCATAGACACTTATTCTTGCACATGCTCAGTAGGAGCTGGTGACTCAAAAAGTTTAAATATAAAAAGACTGTGCACATTTTGTTAATAGAAGTAAATTGGAAAGTTGTTTAAAATGGCATGCTCTATCTGAATAATAAAAAGTTAATTTTGATTGAGTGTCCCTTTAAATGTTAGAAGCAACTAAAACTTAGATTTTTATCTTGTATGCAGATACAGTCTAAGATTCTTAATATGAAAATGACAAACTATTATGCTGCTTGCAGGTCTGCAATCCATGGGTTAACCCTATCCTAAATGCTAGTAGCATTTGCTCCAAGCCTTATCCATACCTGTAACCATAACCACAATCACTGTACCTCAGATCGTGACCATAACCACAATCACTGTACCTCAAATTGTGACAGAAACTGTTGCAGGCAGCAACATTTTCGAAGGTACAAGACAGTTGCCTATGGTAACAAGCATCAAGGATTTTAATGTGACATTTAGGAGAATAGTCTGAATAAAGGAAAAAGCTTTATTTACTAATTTAATTCTCTCAACATTTTAGCCTTCATGCAGTTCTTTGACATGCACTTTTATTTATTCACTGAGAAACAAGCAACTTTTTTCACAAAGTCGACTTTAATCACTAACAGCAACATTTTATACCCAGGACAATGGTCTATGATAATCAAGACCTACTAGAAAAGTGCTTAAAGGGATAGTAAACACCAAAAAATGTTATTATTTAAAAAGAAATATAATTCCTTCATTTACCATTCCCCAGTTTTGCATAACCAACACTGTTATAGAAATATATGTTTACCTCTGTAATCACCTATCTAAGCTTCTGTTGACTGCCTCCTTATCTCAGATCTTTTGACAGACTTGCATTTGAGGCAATTAGTGCTGACTTTTAAATAACTTCATGTGCATGAGCACAGTGTTATCTATATGAAACACATGAACTAATGCCCTCTAGCTGTGAAAAAACTGTCAAATGCATTTAGATTAGAGACGGCCTTCAAGGGCTTAGAAATTAGCATATGAGCCTACCTAGGTTTAGCTTTCAACTAAGAATAACAAGAGAACAAAGCAAATTTGATGACAAACATAAATTAGAAAATTGTTTAAAATTGCATGCCCTATCTGAATCATTAAAGTTTAATTTGGACTTTACTATCCCTTTAAGTGCATCCTGTATTCCCAAATTCAAGCTGCAGCGTGAATTCAGTTCAGTGTTTATTTCAGAGTGACTTCAGGATGTATTAAAGGGACAGTCGAGTCCAAAATAAACTTTCATGATTCAAATAGGGCATCTAATTTTAAACAACTTTCCAATTTATTGTTATCACCAATTTTGTTTTGTTCTCTTGGTTTTCTTAGTTGAAAGCTAAACCTAGGAAGGCTCATATGCTAATCTCTCAAACCTTGAAGGCCACCTCTTATCTGAATGCATTTTAAAAGTTTTTCACCACTAGAGGGCGTTAGTTCATGTGTGTCATATAGATATCATTGTGCTCACGCACTTTGAGTTACCTAGGAGTCAACGGATTGGCTAAAATGCAAGTCTGTCAAAAGAACTGAAATAAGGGGGCAGTTTTCACAAGGTAATCACAGAGGTAAAAAAGTGTATTGACATAATCATGTTTTCTGTACAAAACTGGGGAATAGGAAATAAAGGGATTATCTATTTTTTTTTAAACAACAAAAAGTCTGCTGTTGATTGTCCCTTCAAGTCTCTCCTGTTGTATGGCATTAGATTGGCTGTACTGCTTGCATTCTCTGTAATTATAAAAAGTCCGCCAGCAGAGCATGTAAAGAAGCACATTAAGTAGGATGCAAATGGATACTATAAAGATCATGTTAAAATATTATTGAGCAAGTACTTATTCGATGCAATTTTCTTTTTTTTGCAAACATTGCAAACTTTGCAAGCCTATTCCTGCTACATATTTGCACCTAATTGACCTCAGCGGAGCTAACAACATAATATTCTGCAAAACAAAGCCAACTTTGTTTACAAAATGACAGTAGCAAACCTTTTCAATTCTGCAACAAGTCTGAAATGGCTCCAATTGGTTGGGGTGTTTGGCTATTGAAAAAGAATTGTATCATACTATGTGGTAATGTATTCAGCAGCCCACCTCAGACTGTTCCTGAATACCTTTGCCAGGCTGCTGCTCCGGATCATGTTGCTTTTTGGACTGTGACATCTGGGGATCAGGAGCTCTTAAACGACAACCTGGAATGGCTGCCGTTCCCCCGTATTCACCCCGAGACCAAGCTATTGTGGGGTCTCTATGTGACTATGACTCCTATGGAGACGCGGGATCAGATAAGGCTCTTATCAAGATGAGAATGTGTATATAAGCTGGGTGTTTTTCACAATAAAGCCTGTTCGTGTTTCTCCTTAATACTGGTCTTAAGTACAGGTAGGACCCTTTTGGTGGAGCTACCCAGTCGGGGTAGCTGGAGTCCATCCCAACTGGTTGGCAGTGGTGGGATGCTTCCTTCTACCTGGAACATCCAAACCACCACCAGGGCTCCTTCGGATGGAGCAGCGATACTCCGGCCTTAAAAGAAGTACACTTAAAGACTTGCTGGAAGTTCGTGGACAAGTGGCCAGCAACAAATCTAAGGCAGCGATCATCACCGAGCTGATCGAAGGCAAACAAGCCAGCGATCAGGCCAGTGAGCCCTCAACTCAGGAGATCATCACTCATATTATTTCTGACACTACACGCCTCAAAATGCTGGAGGTCAAGTAAGCTATGGGGGGAGCCACACCGGACGACCTAAGGCCCGCTTCCCCCCAGAAGAAGTTACCCCATAATGCTTTCCATGCCTTTAAAGATGGAGAGGAGGAGATTGATCGGTACCTGCAGGTATTCAAGACGCAGTGCGAACTGCAGGGCATCGCTGAGGCCGACAGGGTTACCCTCCTGATTGGGAAGCTGTGGGAAGAGCCTTCGATACCTTCGAGGTCATTCCCCTGGAAGAGCGGGTGAAGGAGCACATCTTGGCTAGGTATGCCATCACCCCTGAGGTTGACCATCTGAAGTTCCGGAGCCTGAGGAGGAGAGAGGGGGGCAACCCTTTATAGAGTGGACCCACCAGTTCACCCACTCCCTAGACTATTGGTTTTCGGGTTGCCAAGTGACCATCCTGGCCCAAGCCTCCCAGCTCATCCTTATGGAACATTGTTATGACCTCTCCCCGCCGGAGGTTTGAGAATGGGTCAGGGATCGGAAACCTGAGACAATGGATAAAGCTTGGATGCCCGACGCATGGTTCGACCTGAAACCCGTCCAACAACCCGCTCCACTTCTGCACCTCCTCAGCCTCCAGTGACCCATCGGAACCCCCTGCTCTACTGACTCCACTCTGCTCTTCTGGACCCAGTCTGCCCCGGGAAATTAGGAATCCGGTGCTACAGGTGTGATCAAGTGGGCCATGTATGGTCCAATTGTCCAAAGAATCCGCCCCACCCCAACTGGACCAGAGCACCAACTGGGGTTCCCAGAAGAGCGGCTCACTGCTTTGAGTCAGGGAGACCAGCGGACACCTCCTCTTAGGCTGAAGAAGAATTTGGGGTTCTGCATGAGATAGACCCAGTGCAGGCGGCAGCTGGCGACAATCGGCTGCACCATCGACAGCTGGTATGGATCAATGGCCGGCAGGCCCAGGGACAGCAGAGCCATCATTACTCTTGTCCAGCCACACATGGTCACCAGTTCAGACCAGATGAGGAATCCATTACTGTTCGTGTGGCTGGGGTAAGGTCCTCTGGATCCCTACAGCACCTAGATTGGGGTGCCGGCTCCCGTGCTGTCGAAGTGGCCCACTTGCCCGCAGAAGTCTTGTTGGGAAACGACTTGGGGCATCTCACATCCTCCTTAATTATGGATTGGCCCCATGGAAACTTACCCAGTCACCACCTACCATCAAGCCAGGCTGCCGCACTCGACCCTGGGACTCAGGTAAGCCACCTCCGCTTAACTATTACCCCGACCGACAACACTGTCTACTGGGCTTCCCCCTCTGACTTTGCCCAGGAGACGTAAAGTTACCCGAGGTTAGCTCCCTACCGAGCCCGGGCAGGGACCAACCAAGGGGTTTAGGAGGTGACCGCTTTGAGTGGGACAGAGGACTTCTGTACCAGATTACCGAGGGTGGTGGGAGCAAGCAGGTTAATAATTTAGTTTATTATTAAATAATATATTATTTGCAGTGTGGGTTTGATGGCAGATATAGGGGTTAATAATTTAGTTATTACTTGCGGTGTGGATTTGATGGCTGATATAGGGGTTAATAGTTTAATTAGGCTTATTGCGTTGTGGTGGGTTGTCGGTCGGTCTAGGAGTTAATAAATGTATTATTGGTAGCGAGAGGGGGGATTGCGGATATAGGGGTTTTTACGTGTCAGGCTTATTTTTGGGAGGCGTGTTACAGGGAGTGCAGAATTATTAGGCAAATGAGTATTTTGACCACATCATCCTCTTTATGCATGTTGTCTTACTCCAAGCTGTATAGGCTCGAAAGCCTACTACCAATTAAGCATATTAGGTGATGTGCATCTCTGTAATGAGAAGGGGTGTGGTCTAATGACATCAACACCCTATATCAGGTGTGCATAATTATTAGGCAACTTCCTTTCCTTTGGCAAAATGGGTCAAAAGAAGGACTTGACAGGCTCAGAAAAGTCAAAAATAGTGAGATATCTTGCAGAGGGATGCAGCACTCTTAAAATTGCAAAGCTTCTGAAGCGTGATCATCGAACAATCAAGCGTTTCATTCAAAATAGTCAACAGGGTCGCAAGAAGCGTGTGGAAAAACCAAGGCGCAAAATAACTGCCCATGAACTGAGAAAAGTCAAGCGTGCAGCTGCCAAGATGCCACTTGCCGCCAGTTTGGCCATATTTCAGAGCTGCAACATCACTGGAGTGCCCAAAAGCACAAGGTGTGCAATACTCAGAGACATGGCCAAGGTAAGAAAGGCTGAAAGACGACCACCACTGAACAAGACACACAAGCTGAAACGTCAAGACTGGGCCAAGAAATATCTCAAGACTGATTTTTCTAAGGTTTTATGGACTGATGAAATGAGAGTGAGTCTTGATGCGCCAGATGGATGGGCCCGTGGCTGGATTGGTAAAGGGCAGAGAGCTCCAGTCCGACTTAGACGCCAGCAAGGTGGAGGTGGATTACTGGTTTGGGCTGGTATCATCAAAGATGAGCTTGTGGGGCCTTTTCGGGTTGAGGATGGAGTCAAGCTCAACTCCCAGTCCTACTGCCAGTTTCTGGAAGACACCTTCTTCAAGCAGTGGTACAGGAAGAAGTCTGCATCCTTCAAGAAAAACATGATTTTCATGCAGGACAATGCTCCATCACACGCGTCCAAGTACTCCACAGCGTGGCTGGCAAGAAAGGGTATAAAAGAAGAAAATCTAATGACATGGCCTCCTTGTTCACCTGATCTGAACCCCATTGAGAACCTGTGGTCCATCATCAAATGTGATATTTACAAGGAGGGAAAACAGTACACCTCTCTGAACAGTGTCTGGGAGGCTGTGGTTGCTGCTGCACGCAATGTTGATGGTGAACAGATCAAAACACTGACAGAATCCATGGATGGCAGGCTTTTGAGTGTCCTTGCAAAGAAAGGTGGCTATATTGGTCACTGATTTGTTTTTGTTTTGTTTTTGAATGTCAGAAATGTATATTTGTGAATGTTGAGATGTTATATTGGTTTCACTGGTAAAAATAAATAATTGATATGGGTATATATTTGTTTTTTGTTAAGTTGCCTAATAATTATGCACAGTAATAGTCACCTGCACACACAGATATCCCCCTAAAATAGCTATAACTAAAAACCAACTAAAAACTACTTCCAAAACTATTCAGTTTTGATATTAATGAGTTTTTTGGGTTCATTGAGAACATGGTTGTTGTTCAATAATAAAATTAATCCTCAAAAATACAACTTGCCTAATAATTCTGCACTCCCTGTAGACTTTTACGGGAGATTTGTTATTTTCTTTGCTTTTCTTAGGCACCGGCAGTTTCTAAAGTGCCGTAAGTCACTGGCGACTCCAGAAATTTGTATTTATGCTCATTTCTGGACATCACTAGTTTATCAGACTTACAGCACTTTATGAGCTGCCGGCAGGGTATATGTAATACCCTGATGTGCGAGGTGAAATTACGGGCGGCGTGGGTTGCAGCGCTTGTGCTGAAGCCTGCTCCGTATATGTAATCGCGCCCCTAGTATTTTGTCAAATTTCAAAATGAATCCAATATTCTCCTCTTATTGTATTATGTAACAGCCATCAGCCAATCACAAAATGCATATACATATATACTGTGCACTTTTGCACATGCTTAGTTGGGGCTGGAGCCTCAAATAGTGTGTATATAAACAAAATGTGTAAATTTTATTAATGCAAGTATATTGGAAAGTTGTTTTAAATTGTCTGCTCTAAGTAAATCATGAAACTTTCATTTTGAGTTGTGGCCAATAAAAGCATCGATCTTGCTTCAGTATGAGGACCATAATTGACGGATTATTTAGATACAAGGTTGGCATGAGAAAAAAAATGGAAATATTTGGTAAGTTCAAATTTAAAAATAAAATATGTGTACGCATTAAAATGACATTCTAATGCAAAAATAACACATTAGAGGACACTATTTTTGCATTAGTGAGCCTAAATAGCTACATGAATAACTCCATCAAAGGGGTTAAAAACGCACA
Organism: Bombina bombina; assembly: GCF_027579735.1. Classification (NCBI taxonomy): domain Eukaryota; kingdom Metazoa; phylum Chordata; class Amphibia; order Anura; family Bombinatoridae; genus Bombina; species Bombina bombina. The sequence continues at coordinate 746,122,111 of NC_069500.1, forward strand.
GACAATGTCCCACTGTACTTAAAACATCACAAATAAGACTTTACCTGAGAATTTAAAGGGACAGTAAAGTTAAAATTAAACTTTCATAATTCAGGTAGACGATTAAACAGTTATGTAGGCCAGCTCCATCCACAGTAGTGCCCAGGTGGTAAAAAAATATTATTGTTGGGGCATGTCTAGGCAGTGGCCATGTTAAGTCGCAATATCTGTGGCTCCAAGTTTGAGTTTCCTAACCCGCCGGTTATCGAGTTCATCCTGTAACTTATACTAATCCCATCTGCAGATCTGAGTAGCCTGAAAAATATAGATCTGAAAGATATCAAAGTTGCAGAGTTTATGACAACAGGACCCAGATCTGGACCGCTGGAACCTCAGGCGGCGGCCTCTCCACCAGGATTCAGCTCCTCCCCCCATATGTGCAGTATAGCAGTCATATCTAGACTGCCTTCTAAGAGAGAACCATCACTCATACAAAGGTACTACCACTAGGGACTTTCCTACTATATTAACCTCATCCAACCAGCCAAGTGCAAATGGAGGCCCAGGCCAGATGGGAGTCTCGAATTAGCAGCCTTTTACAGGATCACTTCCGGGACCTGTGCGCTATGCTCTTTACAAGATGACTCCGAGATGTGAAGCTTCAGGCACCCGTTGTACACGCTATGGTGGCAGATAATGATGGCCCGGATCCCTACTTGGCCAGGAGGGCTTATGGGGGGGGAGGCCCTCTTGACCATAATACAGACCCCATCGGGCTTAGGTCCAGAGAAGACCCTGCTCAGATCAGTACCTGCACGGGTGGTTGATCAGATGTATGGAGACGAGATTCCTGCCACGGGGCCTCCTAGTCTTTTGCTGGTCCGCAGATTGGATAGGGAGGCCTGCACGACAGCCATAACAAGCAAGGAGGAGATCCAAATGAAATCATGCTTTGTACCCACTGCCTTCATAGAGACGACCGCTACCCTGGATAACACCAAAATGGTAGTTGCGGCTAAACTGGAGAATCAGTGTGGATCCTACAGGGGAATGACCGATCCTGACTACCTTGGTCTGACAAATGGCGATGAAACCACATCAGGAGGTAAACTATATTTGGCCATTGAAATCTGGCCCTTAGTGGCGAAGATACAGCTGCTGCAGTATCATAAGTTGCAACGCTTCTATCCGGTCTTATTTACCCCAGAGAGAGCTCCCCAGGACTTACGACTGGGAGTTGGATGAACGGGTCCTCCAAAACTAAACTAAGACCACAGGGACGCTATTATTGAACTCAAGAGAAACCGCAGTGAGAGTGTTTGGGACTAAAGACTTCCCTGCCTTCGATGTAGCTCCCTTTGTTGTTGTATTTTAGCCCAATTTGGTATATACCCTCTAGGACAGCTTCTGCAGCCCAGCAATTACACTGTGTTTTAATGTGACATTTACCCTTTAAGCCTGATAATATATAGGGTTCAATGCCATCCAAATGTTTTTTGTTGTTTTTTTTTTTTTTAACAGAGGGCTTTCTTGTTACTTATATTAGTTATGTTCTCCTATGTAGTTGGGGCATTCTTCATATAAATTGTATATGTGATATGCTGTGTTGACCAACCATGATCAGTTTATGCATAATATGTCTTTATAGATCTCTAGACAACTCAGAATGTTAACTTTTGCTGTTGCAAGTTAAACATGTGATCACTCCATCATGGTGCTTGCTGTTTATATTTTATTGATCTTTACTGCAGACCTCTACGTACACTACAATGTAAGGCTAAAGCACTGATTTCTGTCATTGTGAAGTTATCTTATACTATATAACCCTTAGCAACAATTAGAACATAGGCGATCATATGGGCTCTAAGCCTCCCTTCTACATGTATAAGTATTGTGCACAGTTTGATAAATCAGTTGGCGCTTTGCCAGGATGGGGCGCTGTCTGCGGCCGAGACAGCTCACCTCAACCTCTTTAAGGTGCCCACTGATATTAATTCTGGCGGGCGCTTTCCCACTGGTAGGAATGTATCAATCTGCTCAATACCTACATATGCTATACAGTGCATATATGTCAGCTCCAATATCAAGATAGCATTAATAGTCTGCAGATAACTATGTATTTATGGGACGTGGTGGGTATAGTGGTATGTTTCTTATTTTATTCTTATTACAATAGGACCTTTAGAGATATGAGGAGTGATGGTTCTTGTGTCATCATACTTGCTAATGTGTGCTAATGGGCCCACAAGTGGTCCTTCTTTTCTTTTTCCCTCACATTCCCCACCTTTACCTTGTTTACCTATTCACAGTCCAAGAGTGGCTGCTTTATTTCAAAAAGAGGACTTTTCTTTGTTTTTACTCTGTACTAGAACACATTATCTAAAGGGAAACATTTGTTGATATTCTATTATGTAAAAATGAGGTTTCTGTAATGCAATCATACCCTTCTACTGTAAACTTGCATATTGTGACACTACACGGTTAAAATGTCATGTATAACTAATGTGCTTTTGATCATTACACTGCCAGAGACGCTGGATGTTTATGTTTGTGAATTTTGAACCTCAATAAAAAATAATAATAATAAAAAATAATATTTCATTGTTTCTTTCTATGCTGTAACAACATTAGTCCACCTTTAGCCCAGTTTATTGTTAATAAAGTCACATGATTATTGAGATCCAATAAGATTAGAGTATGCCATATATATTTTAGTAATGTTTTATCCTAGATCACGCTTATGAGTAAGGCAAGTTAGCCAAAACATGTAAGGCGTGATCATTCTGGTTTTCCTGGCTTTTAATTATGACTAAAATAAAGATTCTTCGTTTTGTGAAAGAGTGCTGGCTACATCTTCTTGTGATTGCATGATTCATATAGGGCATGTATTTTTCAACTTTTCAATTTACTTTTATTATCAAATTTGTTTTGTTCTCTTGGTATTCTTTGTTGAAAGCTAAACCTAGGTAGACTCATATGCTAATTTCTAAGCCCTTGAAGGCCGTCTCTTATCTCAGTGCATTTTGACAGTTTTTTTTACAGCTAGACAGTGCTAGTTCATGTGTGTCATATAGATAACATTGTGCCCACTCCTGTGGAGTTATTTATGAGTCAGAACTGATTGGCTCAAATGCATGTCTGTGAAAAGAACCGAGAAAGGGGGCAGTCTGCAGAGGCTTAGATGCAAGGTAATCACAGAGGTAAAAAGCATTAATATAACAATGTTATTTATGCAAATATGAGGAATGGGTAATAAAGGGATTATCTATCTTTTTAAACAATAACATTTTTGGTGTTGGCTATCCCTTTAACCCAGAGCTGTCAAGTCACACTAAGAGACGATGTGACTCACTGCTCTCCAGATCAAGTAGTGAAATCACAATATGAAATCAAAAGTCAAATTTTTCAAATCTCTTCTTTTGAGATTTACCATACAAATATATAAGAAGCTTACATTTATCAAATCTATCATGAAATATAGTTCTATATAAAAAGATCAGTAAAACATTACAAAAATACATTACAATATTATAACTTATACTAACTTGTAAAATTATTTTATTTCATAGTGGTGAGAGTCCACAATATTACATAGGGATATACTTCCTGTCCACCAGGGGGAGGAAAAACACCACTGTATTCCAGAATTTGCCTCCACCTTATACACCCCACACTCCCCTATCATTCTCATTTAAACATATGGCAAAGTAGAAACAGCAGGACAGATGAAGTACACAACAGGACTTGCTATCAACTTATATATGAGGAAAAGAGCAAGGTCTCATGTACTCTAGCCAGGGTGTTTCAGGATTTACGTAGTCAATTTAATATTCCCAACAACCAATTGTTTGCTTACTTGCAAATACGTAACTATATCAATGGTCTCATAAAAATGGATCCTAATTTCTCGAGTACTTCCCCTTTTGTAATTCCAAATCTGGCATTCAAAATGGGTCATTTTTCATTATCAGGCTTCTATAAGATTTTATGAGAATGAGGCTCCCATTGGATCCTATGGATGTGCGCTCTATTGAGCGCAAAGCTTCCATGCAATTTGATCATTGCAGGCCACTTCAGATACCAGAGCACAATTGCGTGTCATAGTATTATGAGAAGAGCGCAAATATCATGCTCACAAAAGTGCGATTTTGCGCCCCACTCATAATCTGGCCCTATGTAAGCACTTAAGAGAGTTGTCCCACTTTAAGAGACACATTTTTTCTATATCTATTATTACTTGGGTTTTAAATGTTTTGTTTATCCAAAATTGGAGCTGATAACAGAAACGTTTAATCACTGGGCAATTAAAAAAATAATGGAAGTTAGGGCCTCAACCCTGCATTTAATACAAATATTATTGTGGGAAGGTTTCCACTTAGAGAGACGGCTTGGCATTAAAGGAAAAGTCTAGTAAAAATAAAACTTTTATGATTCAGACAGCAGGCAATTTTAAGTAACTTTCTAATTTACTTCTATTATCAATTTTTCTTTGTTCTCTTTGTATCTTTATTTGAAAAAGCAAGAATGTAAACATAGGAGCTGGCTCATTTTGGGTTCAGCACCTGGGCAGCACTTTCTGATTGATGTCTAAATGTAGCCACGAATCAGAAAGCGCTACCCAGGTGTTAAACCAAAAATGGGCTGGCTCCTAAGCTTACATTTAAATAAAGATAACAAGAGAACAAAGAAAAATTGACAGGAGTAAATTAAACAGTTGCTTAAAATTGCATGCTCTGTCTGACCCATCAAAGTTTAATTTTGACTAGACTATTCCTTTAAATAGTCTTCATAAATCATTTGAATCTGCGCATCACGAAGCGGTATAGCTAAAGAAGGGCGTTTAACTCTGTCTAGGCTATCTTTAATAGTTTGTTGAGTGATATTATCAGAGACATTGTCTTTCCATTTATCTAGTAGTATAGCATGAACCTAATCTATTTCTTGTTTTAGTAAAATCTTATAGAAGCCTAATAATAAAAAAATTACCCATTTTGAATGCCAGATGTGGAATGGCAAAAGGGGAAGTTCTCCAGAAATTAGGATCCGATTTTATTCAATATAGTGACGTAACTGCAAGTAAGCAAAAAAGTTGTTGTTGGGAATATCAAATTGACTACGTAAATCTTGAAAGGATTTCTCTGTATGTAATACACGGTCCAGGACATCCCCTACCACCCTCAACCCATTCTCCCTGCAATATAGGAAGGGGGCAGTGTCCATACCAGCTGGGATTTATTTATTTTTTACCAACAATTGAAATATACACTGTGCGTCCGCATTAATAGGTACAGCCCTACTGTGCATGCAAATGGTTCGTTCCACTATGTTGCTCGTCACGTGGCTACAGTTTTGGTATAAATACAGCACAACAACCTTCCTACTATCAGTTAAGCGTACAAACTGCAGCGAGAATGGGGAAGAGCAGTGAATGTGCCGTTGAATGTGGCATGATAGTAGGTGCAAGACGTGCTGGATTAAGCGTATATGAAACGACAGTACTCCTGAACTTTTCACGTACCAGTTTCAAGGGTGTATCGAGAATGGTGCAATGAACAAAAAACATCCAGTAAGCGGCAGTCCTGTGGAAGAAAAACGCTCGTTGATGAGAGAGGTCAGATGCGGATGGCTAGACTTGTGCAAGCAGACAGGCCACAATTTCGCAAATCACATCAGAATTCAATCTTGGTGGGGAGAAAAACATATTGCAATGCTCCACTAGGCAAACATTGTTGTGGGTGGACTACAACAGCCGGTGGCCACGTCTGGTGCCATTGTTACCAAAGATGAACAAGAGAGCACGCCTTATGTGGGCACAACAACACCAGCACTGGACCTTCGAAGAATCTCTGTAATTAGGGGGAAATGTCTGTCCTGATTAATTGGGGACCATTAATGTGTAGTTACAGTTAGAGAATGTATGGGGGTCCTAAAAAGCTACAGCTCTTCTTTGGTAGCACATTTATAAAATGTGGCAGGGTAAACTTTTTTTTCTATCAGAGACTGCATGGTAGACACACTAGCTGGATTTAGAATTTGGTGGAAAGCTCCCATCTGAATTGTGCCCATGATTTCAGCACTGCATTTATAATATTTATAATATTATTACAGATATTATTAAAAACACTACTGTCAAGACTGTTGTCAAGACTTGTGCACGCTGTTGAGAATACCCCAGTATGCTCTCATAAAATAACTAAATGTTAGTAAATGAGACCAAGAGAGAGCAATTTGATAACAGAATTATATTTCCATTTTTTTTAAAAGAATATTATAGTATATATACAGGGAGTGCAGAATTATTAGGCAAGTTGTATTTTTGAGGATTAATTTTATTATTGAACAACAACCATGTTCTCATTGAACCCAAAAAACTCATTAATATCAAAGCTGAATAGTTTTGGAAGTAGTTTTTAGTTTGTTTTTAGCTATTTTAGGGGGATATCTGTGTGTGCAGGTGACTATTACTGTGCATAATTATTAGGCAACTTAACAAAAAACAAATATATACCCATTTCAATTATTTATTTTTACCAGTGAAACCAATATAACATCTCAACATTCACAAATATACATTTCTGACATTCAAAAACAAAACAAAAACAAATCAGTGACCAATATAGCCACCTTTCTTTGCAAGGACACTCAAAAGACTGCCATCCATGGATTTTGTCAGTGTTTTGATCTGTTCACCATCAACATTGCGTGCAGCAGCAACCACAGCCTCCCAGACACTGTTCAGAGAGGTGTACTGTTTTCCCTCCTTGTAAATCTCACATTTGATGATGGACCACAGGTTCTCAATGGGGTTCAGATCAGGTGAACAAGGAGGCCATGTCATTAGATTTTCTTCTTTTATACCCTTTCTTGCCAGCCACGCTGTGGAGTACTTGGACGCGTGTGATGGAGCATTGTCCTGCATGAAAATCATGTTTTTCTTGAAGGATGCAGACTTCTTCCTGTACCACTGCTTGAAGAAGGTGTCTTCCAGAAACTGGCAGTAGGACTGGGAGTTGAGCTTGACTCCATCCTCAACCCGAAAAGGCCCCACAAGCTCATCTTTGATGATACCAGCCCAAACCAGTACTCCACCTCCACCTTGCTGGCGTCTGAGTCGGACTGGAGCTCTCTGCCCTTTACCAATCCAGCCACAGGCCCATCCATCTGGCCCATCAAGACTCACTCTCATTTCATCAGTCCATAAAACCTTAGAAAAATCAGTCTTGAGATATTTCTTGGCCCAGTCTTGACGTTTCAGCTTGTGTGTCTTGTTCAGTGGTGGTCGTCTTTCAGCCTTTCTTACCTTGGCCATGTCTCTGAGTATTGCACACCTTGGCTTTTGGGCACTCCAGTGATGTTGCAGCTCTGAAATATGTCCAAACTGGTGGCAAGTGGCATCTTGGCAGCTGCACGCTTGACTTTTCTCAGTTCATGGGCAGTTATTTTGCGCCTTGGTTTTTCCACACGCTTCTTGCGACCCTGTTGACTATTTTGAATGAAACGCTTGATTGTTCGATGATCACACTTCAGAAGCTTTGCAATTTTAAGAGTGCTGCATCCCTCTGCAAGATATCTCACTATTTTTGACTTTTCTGAGCCTGTCAAGTCCTTCTTTTGACCCATTTTGCCAAAGGAAAGGAAGTTGCCTAATAATTATGCACACCTGATATAGGGTGTTGATGTCATTAGACCACACCCCTTCTCATTACAGAGATGCACATCACCTAATATGCTTAATTGGTAGTAGGCTTTCGAGCCTATACAGCTTGGAGTAAGACAACATTCATAAAGAGGATGATGTGGTCAAAATACTCATTTGCCTAATACTTCTGCACTCCCTGTATATATATATATATACATTATGTTTAGAGGTATTGATAAGTTTAGAAGATTTTTTTCAAATTTCAATTCTCAAGATTTATGTGTCTTATATCTGCAAAACAAAAGCCATTACATGTCCTAGCACATCAGAAAAAAATATATATCAAAGAAAATTAGAAAATTTCCTAACCTCAATGCCATCTCAGCCGGCTTCAACTTTATCATCAATCAAAAGCCTCTGCTTTGATATTTTGGACGTCTAACTGTTTCATCTGTGAACTTTCAGATAGCAGCTGAGATTTATGTAAATAAACAATTTGCACTTTAAGACAGATCCTTAACACATTATGAACCAGATTACAAGTGGCACACTCAATATTTTTCAAGTTCACACGCAAACACTGTTAAACTTTTAAAGCAGGTGGGTTAGCGCGCAGAAGTTTATAGCAAATTGATTGCACGGGAGCGAAACCTGATGTGCACTAACTTCAGATATTTATACTTTTGTGTATATATGTGTTTATATGTGTATATATGTATGTATATAAATATTGTGGCAGAATGCTAGGCAGAGTTGTGAATGGAGTGTATTTAGGACCCAGTGTTTTAGGAAATCACTACCCTGATATATGGGATAATACAGACAGCTCCAGGAAAAGACTGTGTTTAAAGTAACCTGTTTAGGTTATTGTGTATTATGGGTCCCCTGGGTTGGAGTATTCTGAAGAGAAGGGTGGGTCGATTCTCCACCCCACTATCAGGGTGATTAAATATACAGGATCCAGTCTAAATTTTAATGGGTTCTTTCTCACTGAATTAATGAATCTAATTAATATCACTTTGGGTGTGCTGAGACTATAATGGTCTTGAGTATGTGTGTCATTGTGGTAAAGGAAAGTGCTGGAGTGCAATACACTGGAATGTACCAATGTTAAACAGACTGTTGCTATTTTCTGTATATATGCTGAACATTTGCTGTTTGTTTGATTTGCTGGAATCTATTGTGAACTACAAATAAACAGGCCTCAGGCCTTTTAAACTTTACAACAGTTTAGACATGTTTTCCTTAAAAACCTAGAAGGCCATGCAGGTAAAGTCCCAGGCAGACAGGTAGTCTGTTACATGTGGTGGAGAATGCAGACACTGCATTGAAGAAGCCTATTTGTTTGAGGTAACAACTAGAAGCCTTCAAAATGGAAGAAGTTGTGAATGCTTTACTGCAAGCTACAGCTAGACAACAACAGACCATAACTGCACAGCAAGAAAATATGGCAACTCTGCAGCAACTAGCAATTTTTTAAAAGGCAAATACAGATGTCATGATTCAGCAAGTTGTGGCATCTCAAACAGAAGCAAACTGTGTGCTCTGGGAGGAGCAGCAATAGGCTACAAGTATTTTTCAGCAGGCAATTCAGGCCTTGGTTAAGGGTTTGACTAGAATCCTTGAAGGGACATATCCAGAGACCAAAATGATCCATGCCAGCTGTTACCTTCAAAAGATTACACCTGCAGATGATGTTGAGGTATACTTTCTGACAATTGAATGGACTGCTGAGAATGAAAGATAGCTTGCAAGTGAGTGGGCAAGCATACTAGCACCTTTATTGAGTGGAGAACCCTAGAAGGTATTTCAACATCCCTGTATGGGGTTGATTAGGTGATTATTGTTGTTTAGCATTTAGTAGGCCTATATAACTACTATATGGGGGGTTGTTAGGTGATTAGGTTAAGACATCTAAGGGGTTAATAGTGTATTTCTTTCTTGTAAGTGCCAAGAGTCCATGAGCTAGTGACGTATGGGATATACATTCTTACCAGGAGGGGGTACAGTTTCCCAAACCTCAAAATACCTATAAATACACCTCCCACCTCACTCATACCTTAGTTTTACAAACTTTGCCTACTTGTGGAGGCGGTGAAGCAAGTTGTGCTTGATTTTCTTCTGTGATAGGCACTTCTAAGCATATTGCAGCCCAGTTCCTCTCAAAGTACAGTGTTTGTTTGAGGGATGTGAAGGGAGTATTGCCTAACAATGCCATGTTTTCACCTATGGGAAATCTATTCTAAGGCTCTCCGTAATTGGTTGCAGAGATTCATCTCTGCCTCCCTTTGCAGATCGACATTATACTCCTCTACCATTACCTCTGCTGATATGTTTTAGTACTGGTTTGGCTGTCTGCTATATGTGGATGGTTGTCTTCTGGTAAGTATATATAATTTTTTAAGACACTCTCAGCTATGTTTGGCACTTTATATTATAAAGTTTTAAATGTATATTGTATATATTTTCCATGAGTCAGGTTTGTGTATTTCCCTCTGCAGTCTAACAGTTTCAGCTTGGAAATTATGTTTAAGGGATTTTTTAGGCTTAGCTGGGTTTCCAGTTAGTTGTAAATTGGAGTCTGTTTCTTTCAAAATTTTCGCAGGCTTAGGCACGCGATGGTGCAGAATGTTGCTTTTTTATTGCGACATTTTTTGTGCAAAAATTTTTGGTACGAAGTTGCGTCTGCTGTGACCCGAGTTACGTATTTTCTTGCAACTTTCTTGTCGCAGGGTTTTTTTGACACGAAGTAGCGTCTGCTATGACGCGAGTTTCGTCATTTAATTTGTTTAGCGCCAAAAGTCTTTTTCTCTGCATTTGCGCCATTTTTAATGCCTAAATTTGTTATATTAAGTCTCTTGCTCTTTTTGCTCTCTGCTCTCATTTGATTCATAGAGGGCTAGGTTGCTTGCTTTTGATTTTATTTTTGTATTAAAATTTTTATTATAAGCATTTTTTCCCATTTTGAGGAAATTGGATATTTTGTTTAAATGTTATTTTTTCTTTTTTGTTACATTTTGCAAGATGTCTCAAACTGATCCTGCCTCTGATGTTACTGTAGGAACCAAGTGCGTATATTGTTTATTAGTGTCATGATTCCACCTTAAATCCCTTTGTCCACCTTTACTATTCACCTATAAAAGGATATCAGACACACCTGTTTAATGCTTGATTATTGAAGTTGTGTTTCTGAAGAACTTCCTGTTCCTCCGTTCCTACTCTTTCAAGCCTTTTAACTAATTTTTGAGAATCATCTACGTTGGATCAAGTTTTCACTTTCAAAGTGTATCTCAAGTGATTATATCTTCCAAAACTTACTTCTCCAAGGTATTTTTCCCTTGCCGTAATCTATAGCCTGAATCTGTGACGTCATCTCACACGCTGTATCACAGGAGCCGTACAGCACTCGCATCTTGCAGCCTTCTCCTCTCTGACCTGTTCAGTGAACGCTGCCTAATCAATAACGCTGCTTCCCAGCTGTGTCTTCGATACATTTCAGTCTCCGATCAGGTACAAACTTCCTCAGCTCATAAACTGTTTTTGTCTCAAGTAAGATCATCTTGTAACTTACAAAGTATAATTTGTTAATTCAAGTTTTCATCTCATAAATAGCGGATACATATTTTTCTATCTATTTGCTCACCATTTTTGTCTCCTATTTTTCTCTTGTGCGCACAGAGTGTATTATTTTTTGTCATTAATACAGCCTGTCTCCTGTAAGACAAATCTTATTCTGAGTGAGTTTACTTCAAGAATCTTTCTCCTCAGATTTCCCACTCTGTATTATTTTTTATTTACACAAATCATTTCCAATTACTAATATTAAGTTGCTTTATTCCATGAGTTTAACTTATTCAAAGCTATATTTGTTAAATATTGGAAAAAGCTACAAATCTATTTTTTATTTACCTGGAGACATGACAGAATAATCAAGCCTTAAAAATATATAAAGTTACTCTTAAATATGGATCCTGCAGCAATGGCAAATGAAATAACCAGTTTAAATCAAAAGGTGGAGATATTAGCTCAGGGTTTAACAGAGTTAAAAAATGAAAATAACACTTTGAAAAGTATTATGAATGACTTTATTACACAAAAGGCAGCTGAACACCCTGAACCAAAGATTAAACCACCAAGTGTGTTTGCTGGTGTACGCACTCGCTTCCGTGAATTTCGCAATGCATGCTTACTCATGTTCTCTATGAAACCTAAAACATATTATTCTGATAGAGTAAAAGTATGTACTGTGATCTCATATTTAAGTGGGGAACCCAGATTATGGGCTGACAAATTTTTTGAGGCTAATGATCCCATTTTAGGTTCACTGGAAGATTTCTTTAACGCAATGGCTTTATTGTATGAGGACCGCAACACCCAACTCACTGCTGAAAATAACTTAAGAACACTTAAGCAGGGCAAACGGCCAGTTGAGGACTACGTCGCTGAGTTTCAACTGTGGGCTACGGAGTCTCAGTGGAACTCAGTCTCTCTACGCAACCAGTTTCGTCTGGGACTATCAGAACATTTGAAAGATGAGTTATCTCGTATTGAGTTCCCAGACACGCTTGAGTCTCTCATAAAGATCTCTATTTCAATGGATAGGAGATTCAGGGAAGGCCGTGCTGAAAAGGTACCACCTGAACCATATCCAAAGAAGTACCATCAACCACATGTACAACAACCATCTTCAAGTCCTGTACCTATGGAAATTGGCACAATTAAGGGTCCTCTAACATACGAAGAAAAACAAAGAAGAAGAAGTTTAAATCTTTGTATGTACTGTGGAAACAAAGACCACACAGTGTCCACTTGTCCAATTCTAATACGCCAGAAGAGGGGTAAGATATTGATAGTTAACCCTCAATTTAATTCTAAAATGATATCACACTTAACCGTTTCATTGTCTTTGCAGTGGGATCAACATCTTCTGCTGAATGAGGCCATGATCGATTCAGGGGCGTTTGGCATGTTCATGGATCAAACTTATGTTACAAAAAATAAAATACCCAGAGTGTTAAAGCAATTCCCTATTCTTGTCAAAGTTATTGATGGTTCCACTCATTTAAAAGGTCCAATAACACACCACACTATTCCACTACTCACTACTACAGGTAATGGACATACTGAATATATCACATTCGATATACTACCTAACTCTATCCATCCTATCATTTTAGGATACCCTTGGTTGCAGCTGCATAATCCAAGTATTGATTGGGTAACCAATAATATACAATATACATCTCAGTACTGTACCAATACTTGTTGCCCTACAATCTCTATAAACCACATACAACCTCAATTACCCCCAGAATACCTTGAGTTTTCAGATGTGTTTAATCTTAAAGAGGCAGAAAATCTACCTCCACATAGGCCATTCGATTATCCTATAGACACTAAACCTAATACCACCATACCTTTTGGTAAAATATATCCTATGTCTAATAAAGAATTACAATACCTTAGAGAATATCTCGATGAAAATTTAATAAAAGGGTTTATATCCACTTCCACTTCTCCAGCAGCAGCTGGAATGTTTTTTGTGACCAATAAAGATGGTACTATACGTCCTATTATAGATTACAGGGGTTTAAATGAAATTACAGTAAAAAATCGCTACCCACTTCCACTCATCCCTGAACTCTTAGAAAGATTAACTGATGCTCAAATCTTTACCAAACTAGATTTGAAAGGTGCGTATAATCTCATACGCATAAGGAAAGGGGATGAGTGGAAAACAGCTTTTAAAACTCGTTATGGCTTATATCAGTACAATGTCATGCCTTTTGGCTTGACAAATGCTCCAGCAACTTTTCAGTTTTTTATAAATGAGATATTCAAGGATTTATTAGATATCTGCGTAGTGATATATCTAGATGACATTTTAATTTATTCTAAGAACATAACTGATCACATCAAACACGTACGATGGGTTTTAATGAGGTTAAGAGAGCATCATCTTTATGCTAAATTAGAGAAATGTCAATTCCATGTAAAGACAATCAAATTTCTGGGTTACATCATCTCCCCAACTGGCATAGAAATGGATCCTGACAAAATAAAGGTTGTTTTGGATTGGCCTGTCCCTACCAATTTAAAATCTCTCCAAAAGTTTCTTGGTTTTTCCAATTTTTACAGAAGATTTATTCAGGGGTATTCTTCCATAGTTCAACCCTTAACTAAATTGACAGGAAAAATTAAATTTTGTTGGACTACTGAAGCACAAGAAGCTTTCGAACATCTGAAAAAATGTTTTACTTCAGCTCCCATCTTACAGCTTCCTGATCCAGATGCAGATTTTACCTTAGAAGTTGATGCCTCAAATGTTGGTGTTGGGGCAATTTTGTCTCAACGACGCATTGGATCACAAGTTAACCATCCTGTTGCCTTTTATTCCCGACTCTTGACTCCAGCAGAAAGGAATTACTCTGTGGGTGACCTAGAACTTTTGGCAATAAAAGTTGCCATGGAACATTGGAGGCATATTCTTGAAGGCACATCTAAACCTTTTTTAGTACTTACAGATCACAAGAATCTACAGTACCTAAAGAAAAACAAAACTTTATCTTCACGTCAGGTCCGATGGTCCCTTTTTCTAGATCGCTTTAACTATCTCATCCACTACCGTCCAGGATCAAAAAACACTCAAGCAGACTCTCTATCCAGAACTTTTCAGAATGTACCTGAAAAGGAAGAAGCACAAAATATCATACCCACTCACAGATTCTTAGCCTCTATTACCTCATTCCATTCTGATCTACTACATGCTCAACTCAAAGATTCCACAATCCCTTCAATCTGTACTAAAGATTCAAAGACTGGTTTATATCATTATCACAAACTTCTGTATGTACCACCAACATTAAGAAAACAATTACTTCATCATTTCCATAATCTTCCATTAGCAGGACATCCGGGTATTACTAAAACCCATGAATTGTTGAATAGAGAATATTGGTGGCCGAAAATGAAACAAGATATTTGTAGCCATATCACTGACTGCCAAGTTTGTTCCCGAACCAAACGACCTTCGCATAAACCATTCGGTTTGTTGACTCCTCTGCCAATACCTGACACTCCTTGGCATATGATATCAATGGATTTCATTGTAGAGTTACCACCTTCGAAGAATTATACCTGTATCCTCGTAGTCGTTGATCACCTCACTCGTATGGGACATTTCATTCCACTTAAGAAGATACCCTCTGCAACAACCACTGCTACCTGTTTCATTAACCATATCGTAAAATTACATGGTCTACCACTTTCAATAGTTACAGATAGGGGAACTCAGTTCACCTCCAGATTCTGGAGGGAATTGTGTCGTCTATTGAAGATCACCCCCAGATTCACAACAGCTTTTCATCCGCAGTCTAACGGTTTGACAGAACGACTAAATCAAACATTAGAGCAGTATCTTCGGTGTTATATATCTCAAGTTCAAGATGATTGGTCAGACTGGCTACCAATGGCGGAATTCGCTTATAATAATTCGATTAACACTTCTACTAAAATGACACCATTTTTTGCTTCTTATGGTTATCATCCGAGAACAATACCCACTTCTAACATCACCTCATCTTCTCCCTATGCTGTCGAATATATTACTGAACTGAAAAACTCCATACCTTTATTGAAAAAACATCTGGAGACTGCAAAAGAAAAACAAAAGTTTTATTTTGACAAGAAACATATACCTCCCCCATCATATAAACCTGGAGATCGTGTATGGTTATCCACGAAAAATATAAAACTGAAAGTTCCCTGCAAAAAATTGGCAACCCAATTTATAGGTCCCTTCAAAATTAAGAAAATCCTGAATCCTAATGCAGTCGTTCTCCATTTGCCAGCTCATCTACGGATTCATCCTTCCTTCCATGTGTCTCTCTTGAAACCTTATTCTGGTACATTAGACTCACTACCTGGGAATGATTCCTCTGATGCGGATTTGTGTGCAGATCAGTCTGAATTCGAGGTGGAAAAGATCTTGGATTCCCGCAACCGTTGGAGACGGGTTGAATATCTGGTCCGTTGGTTGGGATATGGTCCTGAAGAAGACTCTTGGATTCCTTTACGTGATATTCACGCTCCAGAGCTCTTACGTGAATTTCATCTTCACAACCCTTCCAAACCTGGGTCTCTGCTCCCAGGAGGTCCGCCTTGAGACGGGGGATCTGTCATGATTCCACCTTAAATCCCTTTGTCCACCTTTACTATTCACCTATAAAAGGATATCAGACACACCTGTTTAATGCTTGATTATTGAAGTTGTGTTTCTGAAGAACTTCCTGTTCCTCCGTTCCTACTCTTTCAAGCCTTTTAACTAATTTTTGAGAATCATCTACGTTGGATCAAGTTTTCACTTTCAAAGTGTATCTCAAGTGATTATATCTTCCAAAACTTACTTCTCCAAGGTATTTTTCCCTTGCCGTAATCTATAGCCTGAATCTGTGACGTCATCTCACACGCTGTATCACAGGAGCCGTACAGCACTCGCATCTTGCAGCCTCCTCCTCTCTGACCTGTTCAGTGAACGCTGCCTAATCAATAACGCTGCTTCCCAGCTGTGTCTTCGATACATTTCAGTCTCCGATCAGGTACAAACTTCCTCAGCTCATAAACTGTTTTTGTCTCAAGTAAGATCATCTTGTAACTTACAAAGTATAATTTGTTAATTCAAGTTTTCATCTCATAAATAGCGGATACATATTTTTCTATCTATTTGCTCACCATTTTTGTCTCCTATTTTTCTCTTGTGCGCACAGAGTGTATTATTTTTTGTCATTAATACAGCCTGTCTCCTGTAAGACAAATCTTATTCTGAGTGAGTTTTCTTCAAGAATCTTTCTCCTCAGATTTCCCACTCTGTATTATTTTTTATTTACACAAATCATTTCCAATTACTAATATTAAGTTGCTTTATTCCAACCCAAATATGTGGCACTTGTTGTTATATTATTTCATACTGATAATGTTTCTATAGTACAGATACATCTGCTAGTAAACTTTCACAGTCTAATGTACATGATATTCATGTAGATATAAGGATTATAGTGCTACAGCCATAGAGAAGGCTATGACTGCTTTTCCGCCTTCAAATTAACATAAAAGATCTCTCCTAACTTCTCATAAATCTAATGAAGTTTGTATTCATCTACAGCATACTGAAGTATTTCTGCTGATGAGGATTTCTCTGACTCAGAGGATCCTACTTTAGAGACTGATATTGGTAAATGAACCTTTCTATTGAATATATTCATTCTTTATTAAGGAAGTATTGTTTACTTTGGGTATTGAGGAATCTAGTCCTCTTGATAACAAGAATAGCAAATGTTTGAATTCTGGTTTTTTTAAAGCTTCTGAGGTTACTCTTTTTCTTATTGCTGATGCTATCTCTCATATGTTTAGTAAGGAATCTAAACTCAGTGCTTCTTTTTACCTTTCTTCTAGGTTTTAAAAGTTATATCCTTTACCTGTGGCTAATTGAGAGTTTTTGGGTAAAAGTCCCTAAGGTGGGGCTATTTCTACTCTTGCCAAACGTAATTCTATTTTATGGTAGATATTTCTTCTTTTAAGGATCCTTTAGATAGGATGTTGGTATCCTATCTTAGAGAAGCATATTTACATACTGACTATATTCTTAAACCTGCCATTTCTATGGCTAATGTTGCTGCTGTTTCAACTTTTTGGTTGGACAGTTTAGTTATCAGATCTTGAATTGTCTAAGCATTGTTCTTTTACTTCAACATGCTAATCATTTCATTTGTGATGTTATATTTTATGTCATTTTAATTGATATTAAATCTTTGTTTTTAGCAATTCTTACTAGAAGAGTTTTATGGCTTAAATCTCTGATATGGTGTCTAAATTTAGATTACTATCTTATCTTTTTAGAATAGTAATGTTTTTGGTTTTCTATTGGATTTTATTATCTCCACTATTACTGGGGGAAAGGGAGTTTTTTCTGCCCCAAGATAAGAAATCTAAGGGTAATTTTTAAGCTCCCAATTATTTTTTCCTTCCCTTTAGGCCTCTGGCTCTAATTAGAGATCTACTCCGAAATTGAATAAATCCAAGCTTTATAAATAAAACCAAATTCAGCCCCTAAGACTGCATGAAGGTGTGTCCCTTATACCAGTTCAACTGGTGTGGGGGGGGGGGCAGATTGAATTTATTTCAACACATTTGGACAGTTTCTGTTCAAAATCAGTGGATTCAGAATGTTGTTTTCTCAGGAGTATCAAATAGGTTTCAGAATAAAAACTCACATAGGAAGATTCTTTCTTTCCCATGTTACAACAAACCCTGTGAAAGCTCAGGTTTTTCAGAAATGTTTTTCAGATCTAGAGTTTTCAGGGGTGATTGCTCCAGTTCCTCTACAGGAACGGAGTTTGGGTTTCTATTCAAATCTATTCATTGTACCAAAGAAAGAAGATTTGTTCAAATCAATTGTGGATCTGAAATCTTTTAATCATTTTGTAAGAGTCCCAACTATCAAGATGGTGACTATAAGCACTATTCTGCCTTTTGTTCAGCAAGGTCACTTCATGCCCATAGTAGATTTACAGGACACTTTTTTTCACATTCCAATTCATTCAAACCACTATCGTTTTCTGAGATTATCTTTTCTAGGTAAGCATTACAAATTTGTCACTCCTCCGTTTGGCCTAGCAACAGATCAGAAATTATTTTCAAAGGTTCTCAGTGCCTTTCTATCTTTAAGCAGAGAGCAGGGTATTGTGGTGTTTCCTTATTTGGACGATATCTTGGTACAAGCTCAAATCTTTTCATTTAGCAGAATCTCACTCAAAACAATTAGTGTGGTTTCTTCAAAGATATGGTTGGAGGATCAATTTATAAAATAGTTTTTTGATTCCTTAGACAAGGGTCACCTTTTTAGGTTTCCAGATAGGATTCAGTGTGTTTATGATTCTTTCACTGACAGACAAGAGACAAATGAAGTTAATTTTAGTTTGTCTAGACCTTCAGTCTCTATTATTTCCTGCTGTGGCTATGTGCACGGAAGTTTTAGGTCTCATGACTGCAGCATCGGGTACAATCCCCTTTGCTCGCTTTCGTATGAAGCTTCTATAGCTTTGCATGTTGCACCAAAGGTGCAGGGTTTATTTTCAGATATCACAACTGATATACTTAAATCCCAACCCTCTATTCTCTCTGATTTGGTGGTTGGACTATCACCTTATTGTTCAGGTGGCCTCATTTGTTCGTCCTACCTGGACTGTATTCTTAAGAGATGCAAGTTTTCAGGTTGGGGAGCTGTCTGAGAGTCTCTGACAGCACAAGGGGTTTGTAAACCTCAAGAGGTGAGGTTATCAATCAATATTTTAGAACTCTGTGCTATTTTCAGTGCTCTTCAGGTGTGGCCTCAATTGAAGAAAGAACTTTTACATTTGTTTTCAAACAGATAATATCACAATAGTGATATATGTCAATCATCAAGAAGGGAATCGCAGTCCTTCATTTATGAAGGAAGTATCTCGGATACTTTCTTGGGCAGAATCCAACTCTTGTCTAATTTCTGTGATTCATATCCCAGTTGTAGACCATTGGGAAGTGGATTATTTCAGCCGTCAGACTTTATATCCAGGGAGTGGTCTCTCCATCCAGATCTGTTTTTTTATCTTGTTCAGATGTGGGGTCTTCCAGAAATAGATCTGATGGCCTCTCATCTAAATAAGAAGCTTCCGAGATACCTTACCAGGTCCAGGGATCCTCAGGCAGAGATGGTGGATACCTTAGCCGTTCCTTGGTTTTTACCAACCTGCTTTTATTTTTTTTGCCTCTGGTTCTTCTTTCAAGGGTAATCTTTAAGATCATAATGGTTCAATCTCATGTGTTTCTGATAGCACCAGCATGGTCTCACAGGTTTTTGTATGC
The DNA here is from genome assembly GCF_027579735.1 of Bombina bombina. NCBI lineage: Eukaryota > Metazoa > Chordata > Amphibia > Anura > Bombinatoridae > Bombina > Bombina bombina. The sequence continues at coordinate 746,141,627 of NC_069500.1, forward strand.
AGATCTTTTCCGGATGTCCAGTTGCCAGCCTTGGCCAATTTCTTTAAAGGGACAGTCTAGTATAAATTAAACTTTCATTATTCAGATAGGACTTTTAATTTTAATCAACTTTCCAATTTACTTTTATCATCAAATTTGCTTTTTTCTCTTGGTATTCTTAGTTTAAACTAAACATGGATAGACTCATATGCTAATTTCTAAGCCTTTGAGGGCTGCCTCTTATCACATGCTTTTTAAATCTCTTTTCAACACAAAGAGACAGAAAGTACACGTGGGCCATATAGATAACACTGTGTTCAGGCACAGGGGGTTATTTAAGATTTAGCACAAAACAATGCTAAATTTAAGACAATAGATAATAAACAGTCACAGTCATGTGATCAGGGGGCTGGAAGAAGGTTCCTAGATACAAGGTAATCACAGAGGTAAAACGTATATTAATATAACTGTGTTGGTTATGCAAAACTGGGGAATGGGTAATAAAGGGATTATCTATCTTTTAAAACAATAACTATTCTATGGTAGACTGTCCCTTTAAGGCCAGGCCTTCTGTCTCTAGGGCTGTTTTTCCATCAAGATCTCAAATCTTTACATTTGAGACATGGAAATTGAACGCTTAGTACTTAGTCATAGAGGTTTCTCTGACTCAGTGATCAGCACTATGGTATAGGCTCGTAAGTCTGTTTCAAGGATAATTTTTTTATCAGGTTTGGAAAACCTATATTTCATGGTTTTCCACTCATAATCATTCTTGGCATTCTTTCAGAATTCCTAGGATTTTAGTTTCTTCCGAATGTTTTGGAGAAGGGTTTATCTGCAAATACTTTTCTGCTCTCTCTGTCTTCTTTCATAGGAAGATTGCTAAATTTCCTGATATTCACTGTTTTGTTCAGACTTTGATTCGTATCAAACCTGTTGTTTAATCTATTTCTTCTCCTTGGAGAATCAACTTAATTTTGAAGTTTTTTTAGACTCCTTTTGAGCCTATGCATTCTCTGATTATTTATTACTTTCTTGTAAAGTGTTATTTTTTTGGCTATCTCTTCCGCTAGAAGAGTTTCTGAATTGTTTGCTCTCTTTTGTGAGTTTCTTTATCTGATTTTCTATCAAGATTAAAGTACTTTTGCGGACTTCATTTAAATGTTTGCCTAAAGTTGTGAATTCTAACAAATTCAATAGGGAATTTGTTGTTCCTTCCTTGTGTCCAAATTCTAACAATACTCTTGTAAGGTTTTCTCATTCTTTGGATGTGGTAAGAGCTTTGAAATATTATGTTGAGGCTGTTTAAGATTTCAGAAAGACTTCTAGTCTATTTGTTATTTCTTCTGGCTCCAGGAAAGGTCAGAAGGCCTCTGTTTTTTCTCTGTTATGTTGATTGAAACCCTTGTTTCACAAAGCTTTTTTGAATGCGGGGCAGTCTCCGCCTCAGAGAATTACAGCTCATTTTACTAGATCAGTTGCCTCTTCTGGGGTTGTCAAAAAAGAAGCTTCAGTTGATTAAATTTGCAAAGCAGTAATTTGGTTTTCCTTGCATATTTTTTCTTAAATTTTACCATTTTGTTGTGTTTGCTTTTTCGGAAGCAGCCTTTGGTAAAAAGGTTCTTCAGGCACTTATATTAGTTTGATTCTAGTGCCTTTGATTTTATTTTTTTTTTATTTTTTTTTAAGAAAACTTATTTATATTTTGGATTTAATTTCTCAGGGGATTTAGCTGTTGTTATTGTATCCCTCCCTCTCTAGTGACCCTTGAATTTCCACATCTTGGGTATTATATCCCGTAAGTCACTAGCTCATGGACTCTTGCCACTTACATGAAAGAAAACATAATTTATGTAAGAACTTACCTGATAAATTAAAGGGACATTAAACACAAGATTTTTCTTTCATGATTCAGATAGAGAATACAATTTTAAGCAACATTCCAATTTACATCTATTATCTAATTTGCTTAATTCTTTAGATATCCGTTGTTGAAGAAATAGCACTGCACATGGGTGAGCCAATCACACGAGGCATCTATGTGCAGCCACCAATCAGCAGCTACTGAGCCTATCTAGATATGCTTTTCAGCAAAGGATATCAAGAAAATGAAGCAAATTAGATAATAGAAGTAAATTAGAAAGTTGATTTAAATTGAATGTTATTTCTAAATCATGAAAGAAAAAATATGGGTTTCATTTACCTTTAATTTATTTCATAGTGGCAAGAGTCTATGAGACCCACCCTATTTTTGGTGGTTATGATTTTTTTGTATAAAGCACTTTATTTTTTCCAGTTCCTCTTTTTGTATGCTTTTTACTCCTTCTTTTGCACCTCATTTTTTGGCAACACGTTAAACTAAGGTATGAGTGAGGTAGGAGGTGTATTTATAGGCATTTTGAGGTTTGGGAAACTTTGCCCCATCCTGGTAGGAATGAATATCCCATACGTCACTGGCTCATGGACTCTTGCCACTATGAAATAAATGCATTTATCAGGTAAGTTCTTACATAAGTTATGTTTTTAGCATTTATCTAAAATGTTTAAAATAGTTCGCATTCTCATGTATGGTAAGATGTATATTCTTTTAAGTATTGTATATAAATTAAAATGTATTAATTTTTTCTTGATGTGTTTATTAATGGAAAGATAATTATATATTTTTAAATGTATATTTAGTCAAAAGTCATTAGTATTACAATTGTATTTACATAACAGGCATGCAGTATGTCTTTTATTACATAAAAATATTTATATTTAATCTAATAAGCACAACAAGCAAGAACATCTACATTTTATTTTATATCCAATATTTAAACTAACATGCATTATATTTGACCATGCATGTTATTTTAAACATTGTGGGCCAGATTACAAGTGGAGTGCAAATGTTTGCCCATGCGATTATGGGTTTATTGTGGGTGTGTGCGTTCGTCGGGCTTACCGCTGGTATTACGAGTTGAAAGTAAATGCAATCGCTTGAACGCAACCGTGATTAACGCTAGAATGATTACCACATCCTCAGAGCTCTGGTTAACTGTTTCGCGAAACAAAAAAGGGTCACAAAACAAATCAAAAACACATTACAAAGTACACTTACAATCATAATAACATAATCTAATAATAATTATTCATTTATTATTAAAGAAAAGAAAAAAATATATATATATGAGAATTAGATATGAAGGAATTTAAATATGGTATGCGCTTGACAAAAAAAACCCACGATTAATTGCTATTTCTGTTTCTTTATATACTATACTGCACTTATGAATTTGCATTTACAGATTTATATATATATATGTCATCTGTCACTAGCATGCAGGGGTGGTTTAATATATATCATGATCTTTAAGTTCATGTTGGCACTTGAGTTTGCATATCAAATGACAAGGGGGTGTGCCAGATAGTTCAGGCTATGATTACATCTTCCACCGAAACGTGTTAGCCTATCTGACACAATACATCCCTTGGTAATATTTCCATGGACTCTGTTTTTTCAAAGTTGATGAAATAAAGATTTTTTCTTTTTAACCCGGATGGATCGTCTTCCTGTCTTAATTGTTTCTGTATATCACTGCCTGAAGATCCGTCCAAGTCAAGGCCGGCTTGCTTCCTATTGGACCCCGGGCTTCATGTTATCTCCTCGTCACGTGGATTGTGACGCATCTGGAAGCGGTTGTATATGGGCGCATGGTGCGGCAGACAGCATACTCAAAACGGTTGGTAGAAGCCTTGGAGTTTGTGGATCCGTGAGTAGGCTCGGTTGGAGCCGGGTTTCTTGCCTCTACTATAGTGCTTATGCCTAAAAGTCCAAGCTCTGTGAAAAGGAAAGTGAGCTTCTGTTGATCACAACTTTGGGGTCCTCTAGTATTTATGGCAATTAGCAAGCCAGTTTTCATACCACTTATGTACGCTTGAAAGTGAACTGTCTTATATAGCTATACAGCATTCCTCCTTTTGCTGTTTGACAAAAAACCCTGCCATACATATGGTTATAAACAAGCATGTAACAAAGATTTGTACATCACCCTTTGAAAAATCATGCAACTATAACATAGTAAATATTCTTTCTTGAAGGAATGAATATTCAAAGTTGATCCACTGCAGAAAGGTCTTGTGCATTCTTAAATACAGTCAGATTACAAAACCAGTCTCTGTAGAGAAAATATCTGATGTACAATTTTATACCTATATACTATATGATTGTAGCCACCAATCAGCAAGTGCTATCCAGTGTGCTGAACTAAAAATGGTCCAGCTCCTAAGCTTTCATTGCTGCTTTTTCAAATAAAGATACCAAGAGAACGAAGAAAAAATGATAATAGGAGTAATTTAGAAAGTTTAAATTGCATGCTCTATCCGAATCATAAAAGAAAAAATTTGGGTTTAGAATCCCTTTAACACTCGAATGGGAGCGTTAATTATTGCTCCACTGGCCCAGTATATATAATGTAGTCTGGCCTCACAATTATATTCAAGGGTATGCATTGTCATGTGTATTGCATATTATTTTAAGTATTGCATATAAATAAAAATGTATTTATGTTTGCTTGTGTTTGTTAGTGATAACATAGATATATATGTTAATAAATATTTATGTTATCGTAGTCAGTAGCATTAAATTATATTTTTACATAACAGGCTTGCAGCTATGTAGAACTATAATTTTAATTATACTGTCTTTAATAGCAAATAATAAACACAACAAGAAGCATTAACTACATTTTAATTTATATGCAAAAAATGTAAATAATATACATTCTACATAACAATGGATCATATATTTAAATATTGAATATATTGTATATGTGTAGGGCCTTAGCTTCTACAGTTAGTATTATGTTATGGTATTTTATGGGTCAATGTTTAAATGATATGCATAGTCATGTACAATTCACATTGTTTAAAGTATTGCATATACTGTATATACAGTGTGTGTGTGTGTGTGTGTATATATATATATATATATATATATATATATTTATTTATATATACAATGTTTGCAACATTATTAGGGAAGTGAGTTTTTTCACCAAATCATCATTTTATGCATATTATCCAACTCCAAGCTGTATAAACTTGAAAGTTTTTTGGATTTAAGCATATTAGGTTATGTGTATTTGTGTAATGAGGGAGGGTGTGGCCTTAGGAGATAAACACCCTGTATCAAGGTGTGCATAATTATTAGGCAGCTTCTTTTCTTCAGGCAAAATGGGCCAAAAATAGTGATGTTGCAAATAGTTCGCCAGCTAATAGTTCCCGGCGAACATAGAATGTTCGCGTTAGCCGCTGCCGGCGAACATATGCGATGCTCGATCCGCCCCCTATTCGTCATCATTGAGTAAACTTTGACCCTGTATCTCACAGTCTGCAGACACATTCCAGCCAATCAGCAGCAGACCCTCCCTCCCAGACCCTCCCAGCTCCTGGACAGCAGCCATTTTAGATTCATTCGGAAGCTGCATTGTTAATGAGAGGAGGGACAGTGTAGCTGCTGGTGATTTAATAGGGACATTGATAGCTAGGCTAGTGTATTCAGTGTCCACTACAGTCCTGAAGGACTCATCAGATCTCTGCTGTAAGGACAGCACCCCAAAAAGCCCTTTTTAGGGCTAGAACATTATTTATTTTTTTCCTGTGTAATCTAATTGCAGTTGCCTGCCTGCCTGCCAAGCCACTTGCCCAGTGCCACCACTCATATCTGGTGTAACAGTAGTGTAAAATTTAAAAAAAACAACTTTTTTGACTGTGAAACATCAGTCTGCTAGTGTAATCTAATTGCAGTTGCCTGCCTGCCAGCGTGTGTGCCAGGCCCACTTGCCCAGTGCCACCACTCATATCTGGTGTAACAATAGTGTAAATGTAAATGTAAAAAAAAACTTTTTTGACTGTGAAACATCAGTCTGCTAGTGTAATCTAATTGCAGTTGCCTGCCTGCCAGTGTGTGTGCCCAGTGCCACCACTCATATCTGGTGTAACAGTAGTGAAAATAAAAAAAAATAAAAAAATTTTGGACTGTGAAACATCAGTCTGTTTTTTTGTGTCAGGCTCACAGCGTTTACTGTGCCCACTTGCCCAGTGCCACCACTCATATCTGTTTAATAGTAGTGTAAGTGTACATTTAAAAAAAAAAAAAAACTTTTTCTACTGTGAAACATCAGTCTGCTACTGTAATCTAGTTGCAGTTGCCTACCTGCCAGTGTGTGTGCCAGGCTCACAACGTATACTGTGCCCACTTGCCCAGTGCCACCACTCATATCTGGTGTAACAGTAGTGTAAATTAAAAAAAAAAAAAATTCTACTGTGAAACATCAGTCTGCTAGTGTAATCTAATTGCAGTTGCCTGCCTGCCAGCGTGTGTGCCAGGCCCACTTGCCCAGTGCCACCACTCATATCTGGTGTAACAGTAGTGTAAATTTAAAAAAAAAAAAACTTTTTTGACTGTGAAACATCAGTCTGCTTGTGTAATCTAATTGCAGTTGCCTGCCTGCCAGCGTGTGTGCCAGGCTCACAGCATATACTGTGCCCACTTGCCCAGTGCCATCACTCATATCTGGTGTAACAGTAGTGTAAATTAAAAAAAAAAAAAAAATTCTACTGTGAAACATCAGTCTGCTAGTGTAATCTAATTGCAGTTGCCTGCCTGCCAGCGTGTGTGCCAGGCCCACTTGCCCAGTGCCACCACTCATATCTGGTGTAACAGTAGTGTAAATTTAAAAAAAAAAAAAACTTTTTTGACTGTGAAACATCAGTCTGCTTGTGTAATCTAATTGCAGTTGCCTGCCTGCCAGCGTGTGTGCCAGGCTCACAGCATATACTGTGCCCACTTGCCCAGTGCCACCACTCATATCTGGTGTAACAGTAGTGTAAATTAAAAAAAAAAAAAATTCTACTGTGAAACATCAGTCTGCTAGTGTAATCTAATTGCAGTTGCCTGCCTGCCAGCGTGTGTGCCAGGCCCACTTGCCCAGTGCCACCACTCATATCTGGTGTAACAGTAGTGTAAATTTAAAAAAAAAAAAACTTTTTTGACTGTGAAACATCAGTCTGCTAGTGTAATCTAATTGCAGTTGCCTGCCAGCGTGTGTGCCAGGCCCACTTGCCCAGTGCCTCCACTCATATCTGGTGTAACAGTAGTGAAAATTAAAAAAAAAAAAATTTGGACTGTGAAACATCAGTCAGTTTTTTTGTGTCAGGCTCACAGCGTATACTGTGCCCACTTGCCCAGTGCCACCACTCATATCTTGTTTAATAGTAATGTAAGTGTACATTTAAAAAAAAAAAAAAACTTTTTCTACTGTGAAACATCAGTCTGTTAATGTAATCTAATTGCAGTTGCCTGCCTGCCGGCCAGCATGTGTGCCAGGCTCACAGCGTATACTGTGCCCACTTGCCCAGTGCCACCACTCATATCTTGTGTAACAGTAGTGTAAATCTAAAAAAAAATTTTTGGACTGTGAAACATCAGTCTGTTTTTTTGTGTCAGGCTCACAGAGTATACTGTGCCCACTTGCCCAGTGCCACCACTCATATCTTGTTTAATAGTAGTGTAAGTGTACATTAAAAAAAAAAAAAAAATTTTGGACTGTGAAACATCAGTCTGCTTTTTTGTGTCAGGCTCACAGCGTATACTGTGCCCACTTGCCCAGTGCCACCACTCATATCTTGTTTAATAGTAGTGTAAGTGTACATTTAAAAAAAAAAAAAAAAAATTTGGACTGTGAAACATCAGTCTGCTTTTTTGTGTCAGGCTCACAGCGTATACTGTGCCCACTTGCCCAGTGCCACCACTCATATCTTGTTTAATAGTAGTGTAAGTGTACATTTAAAAACAAAAAAAACTTTTTGGACTGTGAAACATCAGTCTGCTTTTTTGTGTCAGGCTCACAGCTTATACTGGGCCCACTTGCCCAGTGCCACCACTCATATCTTGTTTAATAGTAGTGTAAGTGTACATTTAAAAACAAAAAAAACTTTTTGGACTGTGAAACATCAGTCTGCTTTTTTGTGTCAGGCTCACAGCTTATACTGGGCCCACTTGCCCAGTGCCACCACTCATATCTTGTTTAATAGTAGTGTAAGTGTACATTTAAAAAAATAAAACCTTTTTGGACTGTGAAACATCAGTCTGCTTTTTTGTGTCAGGCTCACAGCGTATACTGTGCCCACTTGCCCAGTGCCACCACTCATATCTTGTTTAATAGTAATGTAAGTGTACATTTAAAAAAAAAAAAAACTTTTTCTACTGTGAAACATCAGTCTGTTAATGTAATCTAATTGCAGTTGCCTGCCTGCCTGCCAGTGTGTGTGCCAGGCTCACAGCGTATACTGTGCCCACTTGCCCAGTGCCACCACTCATATCTCGTGTAACAGTAGTGTAAATTTAAAAAAAAAAACTTTTTTGACTGTGAAACATCAGTCTGCTTGTGTAATCTAATTGCAGTTGCCTGCCAGCGTGTGTGCCAGGCTCACAGCATATACTGTGCCCACTTGCCCAGTGCCACCACTCATATCTGGTGTAACAGTAGTGTAAATTTAAAAAAAAAAAAATTCTACTGTGAAACATCAGTCTGCTAGTGTAATCTAATTGCAGTTGCCTGCTTGCCAGCGTGTGTGCCAGGCTCACAGCATATACTGTGCCCACTTGCCCAGTGCCACCACTCATATCTGATGTAACAGTAGTGTAAATTTAAAAAAAAAAAACTTTTTTGACTGTGAAACATCAGTCTGCTTGTGTAATATAATTGCAGTTGCCTGCCGGCCAGCGTGTGTGCCAGGCTCACAGCGTATACTGTGCCCACTTGCCCAGTGCCACCACTCATATCTGGTGTAACAGTAGTGTAAATCTAAAAAAAAAATTTTGGACTGTGAAACATCAGTCTGTTTTTTTGTGTCAGGCTCACAGAGTATACTGTGCCCACTTGCCCAGTGCCACCACTCATATCTTGTTTAATAGTAGTGTAAGTGTACATTAAAAAAAAAAAAAAAAATTTTGGACTGTGAAACATCAGTCTGCTTTTTTGTGTCAGGCTCACAGCTTATACTGGGCCCACTTGCCCAGTGCCACCACTCATATCTTGTTTAATAGTAGTGTAAGTCTACATTTAAAAACAAAAAAAACTTTTTGGACTGTGAAACATCAGTCTGCTTTTTTGTGTCAGGCTCACAGCTTATACTGGGCCCACTTGCCCAGTGCCACCACTCATATCTTGTTTAATAGTAGTGTAAGTGTACATTTAAAAAAATAAAACCTTTTTGGACTGTGAAACATCAGTCTGCTTTTTTGTGTCAGGCTCACAGCGTATACTGTGCCCACTTGCCCAGTGCCACCACTCGTATCTTGTTTAATAGTAGTGTAAGTGTACATTTAAAAATAAAAAAAAAACTTTTTGGACTGTGAAACATCAGTCTGCTTTTTTGTGTCAGGCTCACAGCGTATACTGTGCCCACTTGCCCAGTGCCACCACTCATATCTTGTTTAATAGTAGTGTAAGTGTACATTTAAAAAAATAAAAAAAATTTGGACTGTGAAACATCAGTCTGCTTTTTTGTGTCAGGCTCACAGCGTATACTGTGCCCACTTGCCCAGTGCCACCACTCATATCTTGTTTAATAGTAGTGTAAGTGTACATTTAAAAACAAAAAAAACTTTTTGGACTGTGAAACATCAGTCTGCTTTTTTGTGTCAGGCTCACAGCTTATACTGGGCCCACTTGCCCAGTGCCACCACTCATATCTTGTTTAATAGTAGTGTAAGTCTACATTTAAAAACAAAAAAAACTTTTTGGACTGTGAAACATCAGTCTGCTTTTTTGTGTCAGGCTCACAGCTTATACTGGGCCCACTTGCCCAGTGCCACCACTCATATCTTGTTTAATAGTAGTGTAAGTGTACATTTAAAAAAATAAAACCTTTTTGGACTGTGAAACATCAGTCTGCTTTTTTGTGTCAGGCTCACAGCGTATACTGTGCCCACTTGCCCAGTGCCACCACTCGTATCTTGTTTAATAGTAGTGTAAGTGTACATTTAAAAAAAAAAAAACAAACTTTTTGGACTGTGAAACATCAGTCTGCTTTTTTGTGTCAGGCTCACAGCTTGTACTGGGCCCACTTGCCCAGTGCCACCACTCATATCTTGTTTAATAGTAGTGTAAGTGTACATTTAAAAAAATAAAAACTTTTTGGACTGTGAAACATCAGTCTGCTTTTTTGTGTCAGGCTCACAGCTTATACTGGGCCCACTTGCCCAGTGCCACCACTCATATCTTGTTTAATAGTAGTGTAAGCATACATTTAAAAAAATAAAAACTTTTTGGACTGTGAAACATCAGTCTGCTTTTTTGTGTCAGGCTCACAGCGTATACTGTGCCCACTTGCCCAGTGCCACCACTCATATCTTGTTTAATAGTAGTGTAAGTGTACATTTAAAAACAAAAAAAACTTTTTGGACTGTGAAACATCAGTCTGCTTTTTTGTGTCAGGCTCACAGCTTATACTGGGCCCACTTGCCCAGTGCCACCACTCATATCTTGTTTAATAGTAGTGTAAGTGTACATTTAAAAAAATAAAAACTTTTGGACTGTAAAACATCAGTCTGATTTTTTGTGTCAGGCTTACAGCGTATACTGTGCCCACTTGCCCAGTGCCACCACTCATATCTTGTTTAGTAGTAGTGTAAGTGTACATTTAAAAATAAAAAACTTTTTGGACTGTGAAACATCAGTCTGCTTTTTTGTGTCAGGCTCACAGCGTATACTGTGCCCACTTGCCCAGTGCCACCACCCATATCTTGTTTAATAGTAGTGTAAGTGTACATTTAAAAAAATAAAAACTTTTTGGACTGTGAAACATCAGTCTGCTTTTTTGTGTCAGGCTCACAGCTTATACTGGGCCCACTTGCCCAGTGCCACCACTCATATCTTGTTTAATAGTAGTGTAAGTGTACGTTAAAAAACAAAAAAAAAAACGTTTTGGACTGTGAAACATCAGTCTGCTTTTTTGTGTCAGGCTCACAGCGTATACTGTGCCCACTTGCCCAGTGCCACCACTCATATCTTGTTTAATAGTATTGTAAGTGTACATTTAAAAAAAAATGACAGGCAGAGGCAGGCCACCCCACAGGTGCCGTCGTGGTCGTGGTGCTGTGATTCCCTTTGGCCCTAGAATAATGCCCAGTGTTCAGAGGCCACGTCCCATGAACTCAAAAAGTTCTGAGGACATAGTTGACTTTTTAACACAGGACCCCCAATCTTCTATAGCTTCCGCTCCGAACCTTGACGCACCATCCTCCTCCAGCTTATCTTCAGGCACCTCTCAAGTTACCACTCGCCCGCCTGCCACCACCACCAACACTAGCACCACAGCCGCTTCACTTGATGTGTCAGAGGAGTTATTTACACATCAGTTGGAAGAAATGAGTGATGCGCAACCATCATTGACAGAGGATATAGATAACAGTGATATGTCTCAGTCAGGCAGCATTACAGACATGGACGTACGGTGTGATGATGATGATGTTGTACCCGCTGCTGCTTCCTTTGTTGATTTGTCAGATACAAGTGAAGTGGTTGGTGATGACGATGCGTCCGTGGATGTCACGTGGATGCCCGCTAGAAGAGAAGAAGAACAGGGGGAAAGTTCAGATGGGGAGACAGAGAGGAGGAGGAGGAGACGAGTTGGAAGCAGTGGGAGGTCGTCGCAAGGAGCTAGTGGCACAGTCAGACAGCATGCATCGGCACCCGGGGTCAGCCAGACAGCACGCAAATCAACGCATGCTGTTGCCACCACCAGAATGCCAACATCGCAGAGCTCAGCAGTGTGGCATTTGTTTTGTGTGTCTGCCTCTGACAACAGCGATGCCACTTGCAACCTGTGACCTGTGCCAAAAGAAACTGAGTCGTGGGAAGTCCAACACCCACCTAGGTACAACTGCTTTGCAAAGGCACATGATCGCACATCACAAACACCTATGGGATCAACACATGAGTAGAAGCAGCACACAAACTCAAAGCCGCCATCCTCCTCCTGGTCCAGCATCTTCAGCCACGTCAACCACTGCTCTCCTCCTTGCCCTCTCTCAACCATACGCCACTCCGTCTCTCTTCCGGAGCAGTTCCTGCTCATCTGCCCACAGTCAGGTGTCTGTCAAGGACATGTTTGAGTGTAAGAAGCCAATGTCACAAAGTCACCCCCTTGCTCGGCGTCTAACAGCTGGCTTGTCTGAACTCTTAGCCCGCCAGCTTTTACCATACAAGCTGGTGGAGTCTGAGGCGTTCAAAAAATTTGTAGCTATTGGGACACCGCAGTGGAAGGTACCCGGCCGAAATTTCTTTGCACAAAAGGCAATCCCCAACCTGTACTCGATTGTGCGAAAGGAATTAATGTCATGTCTGGCACACAGTGTTGGGGCAAGGGTCCATCTGACCACTGATAGCTGGTCTACAAAGCATGGTCAGGGCAGGTATATCACCTACACTGCGCATTGGGTAAACCTGCTGACGGCTGCCAAGCATGGAATGCGTGGCTCTGCAGAGGAGTTGGTGACACCGCCACGACTTGCAGGCAGGCGTGCTGCCACCTCCTCTACTCCTCCTACTCCATCCTCTTCCATAACCTCCTTGGCTGAGTCCTCTTCTGCTGCTGCGTCTTGCTCCACATCAACGGCACCCCCCAAGCTCCCCAGGTACTATTCCACATCCCAGATACAGCAGTGTCACGCCGTCTTGGGGTTGACTTCCCTGAAAGCAGAGAGTCACACCGGACCAGCACTCCTGTCCGTCCTGAACGCACAGGTGGATCAGTGGCTGACTCCGCACCAACTGGAGATCGGCAAAGTGGTTTCTGACAATGGAAGTAATTTGGTGGCGGCATTGAAATTGGGCAAGTTGACACATGTGCCGTGATCGTACAACGCTTTGTGCATAAGTACCCAGGCTTACAGGACGTCCTGAAGCAGGCCAGGAAGGTGTGTGGCCATTTGAGGCGTTCCTACACGGCCATGGCGCACTTTTCAGATATCCAGCGGCAAAACAACATGCCAGTGAGGCGCTTGATTTGCGACAGCCCGACACGTTGGAATTCAACACTCCTAATGTTCGACCACCTGCTACAACAAGAAAAAGCTGTTAACGAGAATTTGTATGACCGGGGTGATAGGGCAGCCTCTGCGGAGCTGGGGATTTTTTTGCCACATTACTGGACGCTCATGCGCAAGGCCTGTAGGCTCATGCGTTTTTTTGAGGAGGTGACAAACCTAGTCAGTCGCACCGAAGGCACCATCAGCGACATCATACCATTTGTTTTCTTCCTGGAGTGTGCCCTGCGAAGAGTGCTGGATCAGGCCGTAGATGAGCGTGAAAAGGAAGAGTTGTGGTCACCATCACCCCTAGAAACAGCCTTATCAGCATCGCTTGCTGGACCAGCGGCAATGCTGGAAGTGGATTGTGAGGAAGAGGAGTCAGAGGAGGAATGTGGATTTGAGGAGGAGGAAGAAGACCAATCACAACAGGCATCCCAGGGTGCTCGTTGTCACTTATCTGGTACCCGTGGTGTTGTACGTGGCTGGGGGAAAGAAAATACCTTCAGTGACATCACTGAGGACGAGGAACGGACATGAGTAGCTCGGCATCTAACCTTGTGCAAATGGGGTCTTTCATGCTGTCGTGCCTGTTGAGGGACCCTCGTATAAAAAAGCTGAAGGAGAAGGACCTGTACTGGGTGTCCACGCTACTAGACCCCTGGTATAAGCATAAAGTGCCTGAAATGTTACCGAATTACCGCAAGTCGGAAAGGATGCAGCAGTTCCAAAATAAATTAAAAACTATGCTTTACACAGCATATAAGGGTGATGTCACAGCACAACGGGAATCTAACAGGGGAAGAGGTGAAAGTAATCCTCCTCCTCCCACGACCACGCCGGCAAGGACAGGATGCTTTACAGACGTGTTGTTGATGGAGGACATGCGGAGCTTTTTAACTCCTATGCATCACCACAGTCCTTCGGGGTGCACCCTCAGAGAACGACTCGACCGACAGGTAGCAGACTACCTCGCCTTAACTGCAGATCTCGACACTCTGAGGAGCGATGAACCCCTTGACTACTGGGTGTGCAGGCTTGACCTGTGGCCTGAGCTATCCCAATTTGCAATATAACTTCTGGCCTGCCCCGCTTCAAGTGTCCTGTCAGAAAGGACCTTCAGTGCAGCAGGAGGTATTGTCACTGAGAAGAGAAGTCGCCTAGGTCAAAAAAGTCTAGATTACCTCACCTTTATTAAGATGAATGAGGGATGGATCCCAAAGGGACTGGCATTGGGCGATACATTTGAGTAAAAAAGGCCTGATGAGATGAGCTGCCTTGGGCTAAAGATGGTCCACACGCTGCTGTATTTTATCTTCGAATGCCGGATGACTTGCGTGACTTATCCGCCACCAACTAGGGTTCAAGCCGCAATGTTTTAGGGCACTTTTTGCCTGGGAAACAAACATCAATTTTCTGGCTGCTGCTACAGCAGCGGCTGCAACATTACCTAATTTTTCAGGTATTTGTACATGCCAAATTTTTCTGGCCTCTGGTGCTGCACTGTGGCTTCAAAAACCAAACCAAAAAAAAGGCATGTAACAGGGATTAAACTGATAGGAATAGTACTACTTAACACACCACTCCTATCTGGTGGCACATTAGATTGCACGCGCAGTGGCCCAAATTCGAAGTAGGAAGACCGACTAAGCATCTTTTTCCATCCTCCGGTTCCTAAAATCCATCCCATATACACGTCCCTTGGCGCCGCAACTGCCTCTGGGAACCTTACCATGGGTCCCAGACCGCACGTCTTGTAATTCTCTGTTTTGGAAATTATCTATCTATCTATCTATCTATCTATCTATCTATCATCTATCTATCTATCTATCTATCTATCGTATCTATCAAATGTATCTATTGCTTCTATTGATCTATCTATCTAATCTATGTATCTATCTATCTATCTATCTATCTATCAAATCTATCTATCTCGTGGCCGGACTGTTTTGTGACAGCCACTTGTGTTTCGGCCAAATGTCCGTCAGCCAAATGTCCGTCGGCTAAAAGTCCGGCCACGATTGCATGAGCAGTTCCCCAAATTTTAAGTAGGAGGACCGACCAAGCATCTTTTTCCATCTCCCGGTTCCTAAAATCCATGCCATATACACGTCCCCTGATAAGGGACGTAACAGGGATTAAACTGATCAGAATAGTACTACTTAACACACCACTCATATCTGGTGGCACAGTAGATTGCACGCTCAGTGCCCCAAATTTGAAGTAGAAGGACCAACCAAGTAGGAGGACCGACTAAGCATCTTTTTCCATCCTCCGGTTCCTAAAATCCATGCCATATACACGTCCCTTGGCGCCGCAACTGCCTCTGGGAACCTTACCATGGGTCCCAGACCGCACGTCTTCTAATTCTCTGTCTGGGGAAATTATATATCTATCAAATCTATCTATTTATCTATCAAATCTATCTATCTATCTATCGTATCTATCAAATGTATCTATTGCATCTTTTGATCTATCTATCTAATCTATGTATCTATCTATCTATCAAATCTATCTATCTCGTGGCCGGACTGTTTTGAGACAGCCACTTGTGTTTTGGCCAAATGTCCGTCGGCCAAATGTCCGTCGGCTAAAAGTCCGGCTACGATTGCACGCGCAGTGCCCCAAATTTGAAGTAGGAGGACTGACCAAGCATCTTTTTCCATCTCCCGGTTCCTAAAATCCATGCCAAATACACGTCCCCTGATAGGGGGTGTAACAGGGATTAAACTGATCAGAATAGTACTACTTAACACACCACTCATATCTGGTGGCACAGTAGATTGCACACGCAGTGCCCCAAATTTGAAGTAGGAGGACCGACCAAGCATCTTTTTCCATCTCCTGGTTCCTAAAATCCATGCCATATACACATCCCCTGGTGCCGCAACTGCCTCTGGGAACCTTACCATGGGTCTCAGACCGCACATCTTGTAATTCTCTGTCTGGGAAATTATATATCTTTCAAATCTATCTATTTATCTATCAAATCTATCTATCTATCATATCTATCAAATGTATCTATTGCATCTATTGATCTATCTATCTAATCTATGTATCTATCTATCTATCTATCTATCTATCTATCAAATCTATCTCGTGGCCGGACTGTTTTGTGACAGCCACTTGTGTTTCGCCCAAATGTCCATCGGCCAAATGTCTGTCTGCCAAATGTCCGTCAGCTAAAAGTCCGGCCACGATTGCATGCGCAGTGCCCCAAATTTGAAGTAGGAGGACCGACAAAGCATCTTTTTCCATCTCCCGGTTCCTAAAATCCATACCATATACACGTCCCCTGATAGGGGACGTAACAGGGATTAAAATGATAAGAATAGTACTACTTAACAAACCACTCATATTTGGTGGCACAGTAGATTGCACGTGCAGTGCCCCAAATTTCAAGTAGGAGGACCGACCAAGCATCTTTTTCCATCTCCTGGTTCCTAAAATCCATGCCATATACACGTCCCCTGGCGCCGCAACTGCCTCTGGGAACCTTACCATGGGTCCCAGCCGCACGTCTTGTAATTCTCTGTCTGGGAAATTATCTATCTATCAAATCTATCTATTTATCTATCAAATCTATCTATCTATCTATTGTATCTATCAAATGTATCTATTGCATCTATTGATCTATCTATCTAATCTATGTATCTATCTATCTATCTATCAAATCTATCTATCTCGTGACCGGACTGTTATCTGACAGCCACTTGTGTTTCGGCCAAATGTCCATCGGCCAAATGTCCGTCGGCCAAATGTCTGTCTGCTAAAAGTCCGGCCACGATTGCACGCGCAGTGGCCCAAATTTGAAGTAGGAGGACTGACCAAGCATCTTTTTCCATCTCCCGGTTCCTAAAATCCATGCCATATACACGTCCCCTGATAAGGGACGTAACAGGGATTAAACTGATAAGAATAGTACTACTTAACACACCTTATAATAATGTAGAGAGAGGCAACGCAGAGAGAGGAGTCTGAAGAAGAGGAGTCAGAGGAGGAAAGTGGCTTTGAGGAGATGGAAGACCAAACACAGCAGGCGTCCCAGGGGGCTTATTGTCACCTTTCGGGGACCCTTGGTGTTGTACGTGGCTGGGTGGAGGAAGAGACCTTCAATGACATCAGTGAGGACAAGGAACGGGACATGGCTAGCTTGGTATCCAACCTTGTGCAAATGGGGAGTTTGCGGTTGTGCAAATGGACTGTTTGCGGTTGTTTGCGGTGCGTTAAACGTGGAGTTTGGTCTGTCACTGTGAAGCGGGCGTAACCCTTACACTACCTGATCGATACAACATCATACCTGATGTTTTAAAGCACGTTATTCCAAACAATTTAGGAATGTTAGGTGATTTATGCCCTTTATGGATTAAAACCAGACTCTGCATCAACTATGTAATTTTACGTGGGAGTTTTGCCATGGATCCCCTTCCGGCATGCCAGGTATTAGTACCCTTGAAACAACTTTTCCATCACTATTGTGGCCAGAAAGAGTCCCTGTGGGTTTTAAAATTCGCCTGCCTATTGAAGTCAATGGCTGTTCGCCCGGTTCGCCCGTTCTCGAACATTTGCGGACGTTCGTGTTTGCCGGAAAATTTTAAGTTCGCGACATCACTAGCCAAAAAACAGATTTATTTGACTCTGAAAAGTCAAAAATTGTAAAAAGTATTTCAGAGGGATGCAGCACTCTTGAAATTGCTAAGATATTGGGGCGTGATCACAGAACCATCAAACGTTTTGTTGCAAATAGTCAACAGGGTCACAAGAAACGTGTTGAGAAAAAAAGACGCAAATTAATTGCCAAAGATTTGAAAATAATCAAAAGTGAAGCTACCAGGAACCCATTATCCTCCAGTACTGTGATATTCCAGTACTGCAACCTACCTGGAGTCCCCAGAAGTACAAGTTGTTCATTGCTCAGAGACATAGCCAAGGTAAGGAAGGCTGAAACCCGAAACCACTGAACAAGACCCTTAAGTTGAAAAGTAAAGACTGGGCCAAGAAATATCTGGAAACAAATTTTTCACAGGATTTATGGACTGATGAGATGAGAGTGACTATTGACGGACCAGATGGATGGGACCATTGCTGAATCAGTAACGGGCACAGAGCTCCACTTCGACTCAGACGCCAGCAAGGTGGAGGTGGGGTACTGGTATGGGCTGGTATTATTAAAAATGAGCTAGTTGGACCTTTTCGGTTTGAAGATGGACTCAAAATCAACTCCCAAACCTACTGCCAGTTTTTAGAAGACACTTTCTTCAAGCAGTGGTACAGGAAAAAGTCTGCATCTTTCAAGAAGACCATGATATTTATGCAGGGCAATGATCCATTGCATGCATTGAAGTACTCCACTGCATGGCTAGCCAGTAAAGGCCTTAAAGATGAATAAATAATGACATGGCCCGATTCCTCCCCTGACCTAAACCCTATTGAAAACTTGTGGGCCCTTCTTAAACAGGAGATTTACGGTGAACAAAAACAGTATACTTCTCTGAACAGTGTCTGGGAGGCTGTGGTTGCTGCTACACAAAAAGTTGATTGTCAACAGTTCAAGAAACAGACTCCATGGATGGAAGGCTGTTATTGAAAAGAAGGGTGGCTATATTGGTCACTGATTTCTTTTTTTTTAAAATGTAAGAAATGTTTTTTTTATTATTCTCAATTTAACAGACAAAAATAAACAAGTGGGATGGGAAAATTTTCGTTTTTCATTTAGTTGTATAATAATTGTGCACTCTAATAGTTGCCAAATAATTGTGCACAAATAGATATTCTCCTAAGAAAGCCAAAACCTCACTTTTACTTTCTAAAGTATTCAGGTTTGAGGTTTATTAACATTTTGGATTGACCTAGTGTAATGCTCGTGGGATATTACTCTATCAGACTAAACTCAGCCAGTAGTCTTGTTATTCCGACGTTGAGCTGGAATGATAGGGAATATCCCAGAGCAAAGTTATTAAGATGAGGAAGGTGGCACTCACCACAGACAGGACAGTCCCCAGCGGCGACAGCAGAGCAGCCCAAGGATGAACCACTAGAATGGTCAGGCAGGATCTAGCAACAGTAAAGCAGTCCAAGGATAAACCACTAGAATGGTCAGGCAGGCAGGGTCTGGCAACAGTAAAACAGTCCAAGGATAAACCACTAGTATGGTCAGGCAGGCAGGGTTTGGCAACAATAATCAATCCAGCAGTGTAAGGGTTAAGGCAGGTAGAGTAGTTAGACAGGCAGGTTCAGCAACAATAATCAATCCAGAAGTGTAAGGGTTAAGGCAGGTAGAGTAGTCAGACAGGCAGTTTCAGCAACAATATTTAGGCATATAGAAAGAATGATCTGTCACACCCAGGAGCACACAAAGTATCACCTATACTTGGGCAGTGACAGATCGTTAGCAGCACATTTAAATAGGCGCAGGATTCACACCTCTGAGTTGGGACCAGCATCAGGAGCGTGCAGCGATGACATCAGTGCTGCATGCATCTAGAGCCAACACTGCCCATGGCAATGAGCAGGGAAGGAGAGGCCGCGCCCCTAGCAACAGCTAGAGCGGCACGGTGTGACATAGTCCCCCTCTCAAGGGTTCCCTCTTGGAACCAGAGTCGGCCTCAAAGGATGAGCAGCATGGAATCTGGAGACCAAAATGGAGCAAACACATCACGGGCAGGAACCCAGGAACGATCTGCCACAGAGTAACCCTGCCAATGTATCAGATACTGCAGTTGTCTGCACCTGTATCTGGAGTCCAGGATCTTAGCTACCTCGTATTCGGGGTAACCATGGACGAAGAGTGGAGGAGAAGGAGCTCAGAGCCGGGTATATCTATTCTTGATTTAAGGTTTAAGTAGTGAGATGTGGAAGACTGGATGTATGCGTAGGGTTTTTGGCAAGGCCACATTGTAGGCAACAGGAGACAGTCTTTTCAGGATCTTGTAAGGACCAATAAACCTAGGCTCTATTTTGTGACAGGGTTGACCTAGATGAATATGGTGAGTAGAGATCCTAACACGATCACCCACTGGAATGGCACGTACAGAAGCCCTATGACGATCAGCAAACTTCTTATATCTAGAGACAGCTGAACATAGCTGAGAGCGAATACGTAGCCAATGAGTGGTAAGTTCAGTGACGTGTCGGTCTGCGGCAGGGACCCCAGTGGACTGAGATGAAAGATGGAAGACACAAGGTTTTATACCCTGTTGTGGCTTGAAACAGAGAACATCGAAGAGAAGAGTGCCAATGAGTGTTTCTTGCCAGCTCAGCTAGGGTAGCAATTCAGACCAGTTGGTATGGCGAGCGTTGACAAAGGCTCTAAGGTAGGCTTCAAGATCCTAGTTAGCTCTCTCAGTTAGTCCATTGGTCTGAGGATGGTAGCCATACGACAAGGAAACAGTGGTTCCAATCAACTTACAAAAGACTCTCTAGAAGGCAGAGATGAACTGTGGACCTCTGTCGGAAACAATATACACAGGAATGCCATGAAGTCGTACCACATGCAAGAGAAAAAGGGATGATAATTCTTGAGCAGAAGGCAGTTTGGTTAGAGGTAAGAAGTGAGCCAGTCTGGAAAAGTGGTCCACCACAACCCAGATAACTGTATGGTGGTCGGAAGAAGGGAGGTCCACAATGAAGTCCATTGTTATGTGTGTCCATGGTTGTTTGGGAATCTACAATGGTTGGAGCAAGCCAGGAGGCAAGGATCAGGGAGTCTTGTTGGCAGCACAAATTGTGCAGGCTTTCACATAATCCTGAGCGTCAGACTTCATAGTAGGCCACCAAACATGTTGGGAAAGACGTTTGAAAGTCCTAGTCGAACCAGGATGTCCTGAGAGTTTGCTATCATGAGCCCAGGCTAGCACAGGGATACATAGGTTCAGATGTACAAAGAGGATATCGGGGGCCATGGGGGCACCAGGAGGTTTACTAGACTGAGCATGTTGCAATCTTTGCAGAAGGGTGGTATTGAGTTGAGAAACCACACAGGAGGGGGGTATGATGTGTTCAATAGGAGCTTCTGAGGAATCACTTGAGTGAGGGAACTGACGGGAAAGGGAATCTGCCTTCTTGTTCTTGGTTCCAGGAAGATAAGAGACCACAAAGTTAAAACGGAAAAAGAACAAGGCCCACTTGGCCTGTTGAGGATTGAGTCGATGAGCAGTCTCTAGGTAAGTCAGATTCTTGTGGTCGGTGAGAATCTGAATAGGATTGGCGGTGCCCTCTAACCAGTGATATCATTCAGTCAAGGTCATCTAATGGCTAAGAGTTCATGATTACCAACATCATAGTTCCTCTCAGCAGGAGTAAAACGGCTACAGGGTATGACTTGGAAGTCAAAGGGTCCCTTTGGGTAAGAACTGCTCCAGCCCCTATCTTGGAGGCATCAACCTCTAAATTGAACTGTACATCAGGATCAGGATGGCGGAGCACAGGAGCTAAACAAAAAGCCTTTTCTTTCATGTAATTAGCAAGAGTCCATGAGCTAGTTACGTATGGGATATACATTCCTACCAGGAGGGGCAAAGTTTCCCAAACCTCAAAATGCCTATAAATACACCCCTCACCACACCCACAATTCAGTTTTACAAACTTTGCCTCCGATGGAGGTGGTGAAGTAAGTTTGTGCTAGATTCTACGTTGATATGCGCTCCGCAGCAAGTTGGAGCCCGGTTTTCCTCTCAGCGTGCAGTGAATGTCAGAGGGATGTGAGAAGAGTATTGCCTATTTGAATGCAGTGATCTCCTTCTACGGGGTCTATTTCATAGGTTCTCTGTTATCGGTCGTAGAGATTCATCTCTTACCTCCCTTTTCAGATCGACGATATACTCTTATATATACCATTACCTCTGCTGATTCTCGTTTCAGTACTGGTTTGGCTATCTGCTATATGTAGATGAGTGTCCTGGGGTAAGTAAGTCTTATTTTCTGTGACACTCCAAGCTATGGTTGGGCACTTTGTTTATAAAGTTCTAAATATATGTATTCAAACATTTATTTGCCTTGACTCAGAATGTTCAACTTTCCTTATTTTCAGACAGTCAGTTTCATATTTGGGATAATGCATTTTTTGATTTATTCATTTTTTCTTACCTTCAAAAATTTGACTCTTCCCGGTGGGCTATTAGGCTCGCGGGGGCTGAAAATGCCTCATTTTATTACGTCATTTTTGGCGCGGACTTTTTTGGCGCAAAATTCTATTTCCGTTTCCGGCGTCATACGTGTCGCCGGAAGTTACGTCATTTTTTGACGTTATTTCGCGCCAAAAATGTCGGCGTTCCGGATATGGCGTCATTTTGGCGCCAAAAACATTTAGGCGCCAAATAATATGGGCGTCGCTTTAGTCTCCTCAATTATTTAAGTCTCATTTTTTATTGCTTCTGGTTGCTAGAGGCTTGTTCTTGGCATTTTTTCCCATTCCTGAAACTGTCATTTAAGGAATTTGATCAATTTTGCTTTATATATATGTTGTTTTTTCTCTTACATATTGCAAGATGTCTCACGTTGCATCTGAGTCAGAAGATACTACAGGAAAATCGCTGTCAAGTGCTGAATCTACCAAAGCTAAGTGCATCTGCTGTAAACTTTTGGTAGCCATTTCTCCAGCTGTTGTTTGTATTGATTGTCATGACAAACTTGTTAAAGCAGATAATATTTCCTTTAGTAAAGTACCATTGCCTGTTGCAGTTCCTTCAACATCTAAGGTGCAGAATGTTCCTGATAATATAAGAGATTTTGTTTCTGAATCCATAAAGAAGGCTATGTCTGTTATTTCTCCTTCTAGTAAACGTAAAAAATCTTTTAAAACTTCTCTCCCTACAGATGAATTTTTAAATGAACATCATCATTCTGATTCTGATGACTCCTCTGGTTCAGAGGATTCTGTCTCTGAGGTTGATGCTGATAAATCTTCATATTTATTTAAAATGGAATTTATTCGTTCTTTACTTAAAGAAGTACTAATTGCTTTAGAAATAGAGGATTCTGGTCCTCCTGATACTAATTCTAAACGTTTGGATAAGGTATTTAAAGCTCCTGTGGTTATTCCAGAAGTTTTTCCTGTTCCTAATGCTATTTCTGCAGTAATTTCCAAAGAATGGGATAAATTGGGTAATTCATTTACTCCTTCTAAACGTTTTAAGCATTTATATCCTGTGCCGTCTGACAGATTGGAATTTTGGGACAAAATCCCTAAAGTTGATGGGGCTATTTCTACCCTTGCTAAACGTACTACTATTCCTACGTCAGATGGTACTTCGTTTAAGGATCCTCTAGATAGGAAAATTGAGTCCTTTCTAAGAAAAGCTTATCTGTGTTCAGGTAATCTTCTTAGACCTGCTATATCTTTGGCTGATGTTGCTGCAGCTTCAACTTTTTGGTTGGAAACTTTAGCGCAACAAGTAACACATCGTGATTCTCATGATATTATTATTCTTCTACAGCATGCTAATAATTTTATCTGTGATGCCATTTTTGATATTATCAGAGTTGATGTCAGGTTTATGTCTCTAGCTATTTTAGCTAGAAGAGCTTTATGGCTTAAAACTTGGAATGCTGATATGGCTTCTAAATCAACTTTACTTTCTATTTCTTTCCAGGGTAACAAATTATTTGGTTCTCAGTTGGATTCCATCATTTCAACTGTTACTGGTGGGAAAGGAACTTTTTTACCACAGGATAAAAAATCTAAAGGTAAAAGTAGGGCTAATAATCGTTTTCGTTCCTTTCGTTTCAACAAAGAACAAAAGCCTGATCCTTCATCCTCAGGAGCAGTTTCAGTTTGGAAACCATCTCCAGTCTGGAATAAATCCAAGCCAGCTAGAAAGGCAAAGCCTGCTTCTAAGTCCACATGAAGGTGCGGCCCTCATTCCAGCTCAACTGGTAGGGGGCAGGTTACGTTTTTTCAAAGAAATTTGGATCAATTCTGTTCACAATCTTTGGATTCAGAACATTGTTTCGGAAGGGTACAGGATTGGTTTTAAGATGAGACCTCCTGCAAAGAGATTTTTTCTTTCCCGTATCCCAGTAAATCCAGTAAAAGCTCAAGCATTTCTGAAATGTGTTTCAGATCTAGAGTTGACTGGAGTAATTATGCCAGTTCCAGTTCTGGAACAGGGGATGGGGTTTTATTCAAATCTCTTCATTGTACCAAAGAAGGGGAACTCCTTCAGACCAGTTCTGGATCTAAAAATATTGAATCGTTATGTACGAATACCAACGTTCAAAATGGTAACTGTAAGGACTATCTTGCCTTTTGTTCAGCAAGGGAATTATATGTCCACAATAGATTTACAGGATGCATATCTGCATATTCCGATTCATCCAGATCATTATCAGTTCCTGAGATTCTCTTTTCTGGACAAGCATTACCAGTTTGTGGCTCTGCCGTTTGGCCTAGCTACAGCTCCAAGAATTTTTACAAAGGTTCTCGGTGCCCTTCTGTCTGTAATCAGAAAACAGGGTATTGTGGTATTTCCTTATTTGGACGATATCTTGGTACTTGCTCAGTCTTTACATTTAGCAGAATCTCATACGAATCGACTTGTGTTGTTTCTTCAAGATCATGGTTGGAGGATCAATTTACCAAAAAGTTCTTTGATTCCTCAGACAAGGGTAACCTTTCTGGGTTTCCAGATGGATTCAGTGTCCATGACTCTGTCTTTAACAGACAAGAGACGTCTAAAATTGATTGCAGCTTGTCGAAACCTTCAGTCACAATCATTCCCTTCGGTAGCCTTATGTATGGAAATTCTAGGTCTTATGACTGCTGCATCGGACGCGATCCCCTTTGCTCGTTTTCACATGCGACCTCTTCAGCTCTGTATGCTGAAGCAATGGTGCAAGGATTACACGAAGATATCTCAAATAATATCTTTAAAACCGATTGTTCGACACTCTCTAACATGGTGGACAGATCACCATCGTTTAATTCAGGGGGCTTCTTTTGTGCTTCCGACCTGGACTGTAATTTCAACAGATGCAAGTCTCTCGGGTTGGGGAGCTGTGTGGGGATCTCTGACAGCACAAGGAGTTTGGGAATCTCAGGAGGTGAGATTTCCGATCAATATTTTGGAACTCCGTGCAATTTTCAGAGCTCTTCAGTTTTGGCCTCTTCTGAAGAGAGAATCGTTCATTTGTTTTCAGACAGACAATGTCACAACTGTGGCATACATCAATCATCAAGGAGGGACTCACAGTCCTCTGGCTATGAAAGAAGTATCTCGAATTTTGGTTTGGGCGGAATCCAGCTCCTGTCTAATCTCTGCGGTTCATATCCCAGGTATAGACAATTGGGAAGCGGATTATCTCAGTCGCCAAACGTTGCATCCGGGCGAATGGTCTCTTCACCCAGAGGTATTTCTTCAGATTGTTCAAATGTGGGAACTTCCAGAAATAGATCTGATGGCGTCCCATCTAAACAAGAAACTTCCCAGGTATCTGTCCAGATCCCGGGATCCTCAGGCGGAGGCAGTGGATGCATTATCACTTCCTTGGAAGTATCATCCTGCCTATATCTTTCCGCCTCTAGTTCTTCTTCCAAGAGTAATCTCCAAGATTCTGAAGGAATGCTCGTTTGTTCTGCTGGTAGCTCCGGCATGGCCTCACAGGTTTTGGTATGCGGATCTTGTCCGGATGGCCTCTTGCCAACCGTGGACTCTTCCGTTAAGACCAGACCTTCTGTCACAAGGTCCCTTTTTCCATCAGGATCTGAAATCCTTAAATTTAAAGGTATGGAGATTGAACGCTTGATTCTTGGTCAAAGAGGTTTCTCTGACTCTGTCATTAATACTATGTTACAGGCTCGTAAATCTGTATCTCGAGAGATATATTATAGAGTCTGGAAGATTTATATTTCTTGGTGTCTTTCTCATCATTTTTCTTGGCATTCTTTTAGAATACCGAGAATTTTACAGTTTCTTCAGGATGGTTTAGATAAGGGTTTGTCCGCAAGTTCTTTGAAAGGACAAATCTCTGCTCTTTCAGTTCTTTTTCATAGAAAGATTGCTATTCTTCCTGATATTCATTGTTTTGTACAAGCTTTGGTACGTATAAAACCTGTCATTAAGTCAATTTCTCCGCCTTGGAGTTTGAATTTGGTTCTGGGAGCTCTTCAAGCTTCTCCGTTTGAACCTATGCATTCATTGGACATTAAATTACTTTCTTGGAAAGTTTTGTTCCTTTTGGCCATCTCTTCTGCCAGAAGAGTTTCTGAATTATCTGCTCTTTCTTGTGAGTCTCCTTTTCTGATTTTTCATCAGGATAAGGCGGTGTTGCGAACTTCTTTTGAATTTTTACCTAAAGTTGTGAATTCCAACAACATTAGTAGGGA
Source organism: Bombina bombina (assembly GCF_027579735.1). NCBI lineage: Eukaryota > Metazoa > Chordata > Amphibia > Anura > Bombinatoridae > Bombina > Bombina bombina. The sequence continues at coordinate 746,168,005 of NC_069500.1, forward strand.
AATTGTGGTTCCTTCATTATGTCCTAATCCTAAGAATTCTAAGGAGAAATCGTTGCATTCTTTGGATGTTGTTAGAGCTTTGAAATATTATGTTGAAGCTACGAAATCTTTCCGTAAGACTTCTAGTCTATTTGTTATCTTTTCCGGTTCTAGAAAAGGCCAGAAAGCTTCTGCCATTTCTTTGGCATCTTGGTTGAAATCTTTAATTCATCTTGCCTATGTTGAGTCGGGTAAAACTCCGCCTCATAGGATTACAGCTCATTCTACTAGGTCAGTTTCTACTTCCTGGGCGTTTAGGAATGAAGCTTCGGTTGACCAGATCTGCAAAGCAGCAACTTGGTCCTCTTTGCATACTTTTACTAAATTCTACCATTTTGATGTATTTTCTTCTTCTGAAGCAGTTTTTGGTAGAAAAGTACTTCAGGCAGCGGTTTCAGTTTGAATCTTCTGCTTATGTTTTTCGTTAAACTTTATTTTGGGTGTGGATTATTTTCAGCAGGAATTGGCTGTCTTTATTTTATCCCTCCCTCTCTAGTGACTCTTGTGTGGAAAGATCCACATCTTGGGTAGTCATTATCCCATACGTCACTAGCTCATGGACTCTTGCTAATTACATGAAAGAAAACATAATTTATGTAAGAACTTACCTGATAAATTCATTTCTTTCATATTAGCAAGAGTCCATGAGGCCCACCCTTTTTTTGTGGTGGTTATGATTTTGTATAAAGCACAATTATTCCAATTCCTTATTTTATATGCTTTCGCACTTTTTTATCACCCCACTTCTTGGCTATTCGTTAAACTGAATTGTGGGTGTGGTGAGGGGTGTATTTATAGGCATTTTGAGGTTTGGGAAACTTTGCCCCTCCTGGTAGGAATGTATATCCCATACGTCACTAGCTCATGGACTCTTGCTAATATGAAAGAAATGAATTTATCAGGTAAGTTCTTACATAAATTATGTTTTTCAGACAAGAGAAGGCATTTATGGCCTCAGGAGGCCAATATTTACAGTCTTTGTTCCGTTTTGTCAATTCAGTAAGAGGAGCGACTGCTTGAGAAAAGTTCTTTATAAACTTGCGGTAATAATTGGAGAATTCCAAGAACCTCTGCAATTTTGGTTGAGGCCATTGGTTGAGGCCATTCTAGTACTGCGGCGAGTTTAGCAGGATCCATGGCAAAACCTTCCTTCGAGATGACATAACCAAGGAATTGGATCTGAACTTGATCAAACTCACACTTCTCTAGCTTGGCTACCAAAGAATTATCTCTGAGACGAAGAAGCACCTGTCTCACGTGCCTATGATGCTCCTCTAAAGTGGAAGAGAAAGCAAGGATATCATCCAGATAAACGATGACAGTGCAGTTGAGGAGATCACAGAAGACATTGTTGACAAATGCCTGGAAGACTGCAGGGGCATTACACAGCCCAAAAGGCATTACAAGGTGTCAGGCTCAACCTTAATATCTCTAAAAGAATTTAGAATGTTTGGGCCATGTTAGACAAGTGAACCACAACTGCTGGGATTTAGCTAGATAAATTTGTGTATGTTGCTGAAGTGGTTAATGGATGCAGCATAGAGAAATCTGGCAGCATAGTTGAGTCCATAAAACCATACAGCAGGATATAATATATTGAAGGCGTTTGTTAGTAGTTCCTATAGCCACCACATGTGTATATTGATACACTGAATAGGTGTGGCAGGAAAACTAGCAAACAGTTCAAATGTGAAATACAAAACCAAATATCAGTATTACTGAAAACTGCAGTCTGAAATAGAGTAGTTATAACAGCCCTTTATATCTAGGAAATATTACAAGCTGTCAGCTTAACTATAATGAAGCGCCAAGAGTGCTTTTTGTAGTGTGCACAAAATGGATTTTAAATTTAGAGAGATTGTTTGCAGAGATTCTGATAACAGTCTTTGTAATATATGCATATATTTTTATCCAAGCGCTTACAAGTTCATATATGGCAGCTTAACACTTTCCACAAGAAATGTATACATGTAGCAGATGTTCTTACCGGTATAAACTTAAGTGTAAGTTGCGGCCGTTGCAAGAAGGAGAATGCTGCAGCTCAGAGTGAGGCGTGGAGGTTGTGAAGATGAAGCAGTAGGTGCTTTGTAAACAGCATTCACAAAATAAGCTGGATCAAGAGGAAGCTTGTAAAATAGCTCTTCAGGTAGAGGATGGCTGTAAGGATACTATCTGTCTCCAATACTAAGCAATGAGAATAAGGCAGGTGAGCCTTATAAAGCTGTTGAGAGTAAGCTGCTGGGTCCTAAAGTGAGACAAGTTTGTTATGTTGTATACATAGAGAGGATAACAACCTGACAGGACCCCCCTCTCAAGGAGCAACTCCCGGTGCTCAGGGTCGAGGGTTATCCGGATTGCGTTGGTGAAACCGGGATACAAGTCCAGGAGCAGAAATGTTAGAGGCCGGTTCCCAGGAGTCTTCATCAGAAGAGTAACCTTTCCAGTTTATAAGATATTCCAACCGACCATTCCTTCGACGAGAGTCCAAGATAGAGGAAACCTCATATTCTAGGTTAGGGTCTATAGCAACAGTAGGATGAGGAGTTACAGTAGTCGAGGCTCGGAGCTCCTTATAGGGTTTCAGCAGGGAAACATGAAATGTCGGATGGATTTTAAGGGAATTCGGTAAGGTCAAACGAACAGCATTGAGGTTAATAACTCTCTCAACAGGGTATGGACCAACAAACAGAGGAGAGAGTTTTTTCGAGGGTGTATTCAATTTCATATTCCTGGTGGAAAGCCAGACCAAATCACCTGGTGAGTAGTGAGGAGCAGGCAATCTTCGGCGATCATAATACCTCTTGTACTGATCCTTGGCTTTAACTATAGCTAATTCAATATTCTTGAAGTTCGAAGAGATATCTTCAGATAATTGGGAAATAGTGGGCGATAAGGTATCGGATGTTGGCAGTAGGTGGAACCGAGGATGAAATCCATAGTTAGCAAAGAAGGGTGTTTGATTAATTGCAGAATGATGCGTATTATTGTAACAGAATTCAGCATAGGATATAAAGTCAGACCAGTGATGTTGCTGGGAAGAACAGAAGGACCTGAGGAATTGTTCCAACCACTGGTTGCACCTTTCGGTTTGACCGTTTCCCTGAGGATGGTAGGCTGTAGTGAGTTTTCTTTGTAAAGAGAATGTTTTGCAAAATTCTTGCCATAATCTGCTGGAAAATTGTGTACCACGGTCACTGAGAATGGTAGTGGGAAGACCATGATGCTTGAATACATGATTAAGCAATAAATGTATAGTCTCCATTGCAGTTGGTAGTTTGGTAAAGGGTATAAAATGGCACATTTTGGTAAATAAATCCACTACGACGAGGATAGTAGTGTTTCTGGATGACACCGGTAAATCGACGATGAAATCCAATGCGATTTCAGACCATGGTCTTGTAGGGGTAGGTAAAGGCATGAGCAAGCCATAAGGTGGATGTTTATCTCTTTTAGAGATAGTGCAGACAGGACAAGAAAGAACGTGTTCTTTGATATCTTTATACAAATGAGGCCACCAGTAGTGTCTTGTGACTAACTCATGGGTTTTGGTAACCCCAGGATGACCCGCTAGAGATGATTCATGGACAGAGCGAAGTAGCGAGGGTCTGAGTGATGGTGGAATGTATAGTTTTGAACCATGGTAATAACAACCGTCTGGATGGAGTTGTATCATATGTAATGGTTTATTGTGATCTTTGTTTTGTTCTTTCAGGACTGTCGGTAAAGATTCAAAAGTAAATAGAAGGAATTTATCCTTTGGGATAATAGATTGTTCCGTTGTGGATACTGAAGTCTCAGATGCAATTCTGGAAAGAGCATCAGCTTTCTGTTTTTTTCCAGAAGGTCGGAAAGTGATAAGAAAGTTGAAGCGAGAGAAGAAAAGATTCCATCTGACTTGTCTAGCTGACAAGGTACGAGTACTTTTCAGGTATTGCAAATTCCTGTGGTCTGTGTAAATTAATGTAGGAATGGTGACCCCTTCCAACAAGTGACGCCAATGTTCTAAAAAAAGTTTTATTGCAAGAAGTTCCTTGTCACCAATTGCATAGTTTTGTTCAGCTGTATTTAAAGTACGGGAATAAAAAGCTACAGGATGCAGAGGTTTTGTTAAATCTTCTCTCTGTGACAAGATGGCCCCAATGGCGAGGTTGGAGGCGTCAACCTCCAGTATGAACTGAAGTTTCATATTGGGGAAACGCAGAATAGGTGCTGTAGTAAATCTTTGTTTGAAGAAGTCAAAAGCAGTTTGAGCTTCCTGGGTCCATTTAAAAGGTGTATTCGCTCTTGTTAGGGCTGTTAAAGGTATTGCGAGTTTTGAAAAGTTTTTTATGAACTTGCGGTAGAAGTTCGCGAAACCCATGAAGCATTGTACCTGGCGTTTAGTTTTGGGAATAGGCCAGTTTAGAATAGCTTCTATCTTTTTGTTTTCCATACGAATACCAGAAGAAGTTATTTCATAACCCAAAAATGATATAGACTGTGAGTTAAACAAACATTTTTCAGCTTTTGCATATAGATGGTTACCTCTGAGCCTAGAGAGGACTTGTCTTACGTGGAGGACATGTTCTTGATAAGTTTTAGAGTATATTAAGATGTCATCTAAGTAAATAACTATATAGACATCTAAGATATCTCTGAATAGGTCATTTATCAGGTGCTGAAAGGTTGCAGGGGCGTTACAAAGGCCAAACGGCATAACGACATACTCAAATAGGCCGTAGCGGGTCCTAAATGCCGTCAACCATTCATCGCCTGACCTAATCCGTATGAGATTGTATGCACCCCTTAAGTCTAATTTTGTGAAGAATTTAGCCCCCTCCAATCTTTCTATGAGTTCTGGAATGAGGGGCAGGGGATAACGGTTTTTGACTGTTATTTTGTTTAACTGCCTGTAATCGACAATTGGTCTAAGAGACCCATCTTTATTTTTTACGAAAAATATACCGGCACTGGCCGGAGATGTGAAAGGACTTATAAATCCTTTTTTAAAATTTTCATCAAGGTATGATTTCAAGTGTTTGAGCTCTGGCTCTGATAGAGGGAATATATGCCCGGATGGAATTTCAGAGCCTGGTATGATTTCAATCGGGCAATCATATTTCCTGTGGGGAGGCAGGTTTTCAGAATCTGTTTTACTAAACACATCGGCATAATCCTGGTAAACTTCAGGAATGTTGACATCCTGGAAGTCTTCAGTGGTTTGTAAAACAGTGACTGGAAAACAGGTAGACAAGCAGAAACTGGAATTAAACGTAAGGGATTGATTAGCCCAGTTAATGTGAGGATTATGTGTAGTGAGCCAACTAATGCCTAAAACTATGGGTGAAATAGGCGAGGAGATAACATCGAATGTAATATACTCCCTGTGATGTTCTGCGGTCACTACTAGTAGGGGGATTGTTTGAAATTCTACTGGGCCAGAAGTGATGGGATTGCCATCAATGCCTCTCAAAGAAACAGGAGTCCGTTTGTGCACCAAAGGTATTTTATTTACATGTGTGAATTGTTTATCTATATATGAGGCTGTTGCTCCTGAGTCAATTATCGCGGAAGCTTTGACTCGGTGATGGTCCCACTGTAATAGAAGGGATAAATTTAGGTAGGATGATGGTTGTATCAGAGTACTGCAGCAGAATGGTTGCATAATAGTCCTACCCTTGTTTTGCCTCTGGAGAGTTGGGCATTCTTTGACAGTGTGGTTATCAGATGCACAATACAAACAGAGTTTGTTTCTTCTTCTCCTGATCTTTTCCTCAGGTGACAGAGGACCTTTTATCATACCTATGTCCATAGGTTCAGATGTAGGTTTGACTATGTGAGGGGTTGTCTGTTTCTTTGGGTATGTGTCGTGATAAGACCTCTCCTGCTGTCGTTCCCTAAGACGTCTGTCTATTGTTATAGTAAGGGTCATTAATTCCTCAAGTGTAGGTGGTAACTCTAATCTAGAAAGTTCATCTTTTATTCCATCAGAGAGACCTAGTCTGAAATGATTTCTCAATGAAATATCGTTCCATAAAGTATCTTTTGCGCATTTTTTAAAGTCAGTAATGTAGTCTTGAACTACTCTTTTCTTTTGTGTAAGACTTCTCATAGCATTTTCTGCAGTGATTTGTTTGTATGGGTCCTCATAGAGTTGACCCATCGCAGTAAAAAAAAATTCTAAGGAATTCAATATATCATCATTGCTCTCAAAATAAGCATTAGCCCACGTGCGGGGCTCTCCCCTTAGGTAAGATATAACCGTGAGAACCCTAGCTCTATCGTTAGGGTAAGTGTGGGGTCTGAGAGAAAACATTAGTAAACAGGCATTTTTAAAATCTCTATAGAGAGACCTATCACCATGAAATTTCTCAGGAGGACTGACCTGAGGCTCTATTATGGGAAGTCTTTTATCAACAACATCCCTAATATATGCTTTTAATGTATCATTCTCAGCCTTGAGTGTATTTAAACCTTCTGTTAGTATATCAACCCTTTGGTTTAATGTCTGCATATGGGCGTTGATCCCAGCTGGGTCCATGTTGTAATAGGCTTAGTATTCTGTCAGGCTCAACCTTAATATCTCTAAAAGAATTTAGAATGTTTGGGCCATGTTAGACAAGTGAACCACAACTGCTGGGATTTAGCTAGATAAATTTGTGTATGTTGCTGAAGTGGTTAATGGATGCAGCATAGAGAAATCTGGCAGCATAGCTGAGTCCATAAAACCATACAGCAGGATATAATATATTGAAGGCGTTTGTTAGTAGTTCCTATAGCAACCACATGTGTATATTGATACACTGAATAGGTGTGGCAGGAAAACTAGCAAACAGTTCAAATGTGAAATACAAAACCAAATATCAGTATTACTGAAAACTGCAGTCTGAAATAGAGTAGTTATAACAGCCCTTTATATCTAGGAAATATTACAAGCTGTCAGCTTAACTATAATGAAGCGCCAAGAGTGCTTTTTGTAGTGTGCACAAAATGGATTTTAAATTTAGAGAGATTGTTTGCAGAGATTCTGATAACAGTCTTTGTAATATATGCATATATTTTTATCCAAGCGCTTACAAGTTCATATATGGCAGCTTAACACTTTCCACAAGAAATGTATACATGTAGCAGATGTTCTTACCGGTATAAACTTAAGTGTAAGTTGCGGCCGTTGCAAGAAGGAGAATGCTGCAGCTCAGAGTGAGGCGTGGAGGTTGTGAAGATGAAGCAGTAGGTGCTTTGTAAACAGCGTTCACAAAATAAGCTGGATCAAGAGGAAGCTTGTAAAATAGCTCTTCAGGTAGAGGATGGCTGTAAGGATACTATCTGTCTCCAATACTAAGCAATGAGAATAAGGCAGGTGAGCCTTATAAAGCTGTTGAGAGTAAGCTGCTGGGTCCTAAAGTGAGACAAGTTTGTTATGTTGTATACATAGAGAGGATGACAACCTGACACAAGGTATTCCTAATGCCCAGATCTTGTGTTAAAGGTGGTCTTCCATTTGTGGCCTGGAAAGATGCAAATCAGATTGTATGCCCCACATTAGTCCAATTTGGTAAAAAAGCAAACATCCTGGAGTGAGTCATACAGTTCGGTGAATTATGGTATGGGATAGCGATTCTTGATGGTTATGTTGTTCAAGGCCCTGTAGTCTATGCAGGGTCTGAGCCCACCATCCTTCTTACTGACAAAAAAGAAGCCAGCCCCAGCAGGAGAGGAGGAAGGGTGAATGAAACCTTTAGCTAGGTTCTCTTGGATGTACTCCTCCATGGATTTGGTTTCAGCCTTGGAGAGTGGATAATTCCTCCCTTTAGCAAGTGGGGCTCTGGGAAAGAGGTCGATCTTGCAGTCATAAGGACGGTGGGGTGGCAGCACGTCGGCTGCTTTTTTCTCAAACACATCTGCAAAGTCCGTGTATACTGAAGAAAGGTTTGAAGGAGTCTGTATACTGGCTATGGGAATACTTGGGAGAGGAATGACGTTAGCAAGGCAGGAGTGGAAACAGGAAGTACCCCAGGAGGCCAGTTGTCCCTCAGCCTAGTTGAACTGTGGATTGTGTTCCCGAAGCCAAGGAAGACCAAGGATGACAGGCTGTGCTAGGCAATGAATGACCTCAAACTGCAGCTGTTCAGTGTGGAGGACTCCCACAGTCAGGATCAGGGGTTCTGACTCAAAATGGATCACGCCCGAACCAAGGTGGGTGCCATCCAGGGTAGTTATTTTGAGACAATGAGGCCCATTTATCAAGCTCTGAGTGGAGCTTGAAGGGCCGTGTCTCTGGCGAGTCTTCAGACTCACCAGAAACAGCAGTTATGAAGCAGCGGTGTAAAGATTTGCCACAATTCAACCCGATCGAATATGATCGGGTTGATTGGGAGGCAGCAGGGGGCGGCATTTCACCAGCAGCTCTTGTGAGCTGCTGGTGCAATGCTGAATATTGAGAGCGTATTGCTCTCCACATTCAGCGAGGTCTTGCGGACCTGATCCGCACTGTCAGATCAGGTCTGCAAGACCTTTGATAATGCGGCCCCAATGTCTTTTCTGCAGAAGAGGCAAACCAGCTTGAATCATAAAATGATGATCCAGGAAGTTTCCAGCTGCCCCTGAATCAATGAAGGCTTGAGTGTGGACAGTATTCTGAAGAAAGGTAAGGGTAACAGGTACCAGGATCCGAGAGGAGTTAGGGGATTTAGTTGAGACCATGTTTAGAGGTACCCCAGTGTTATCCCCCTATGCATTGGCTTTTCCCGTCCGAATGTCACAGTCCTTTAGTTGGTGGGTGTTAGATCCACAATAAAAACATAATCTCAGTCTTGCAGACTCTGAGGAAACTGGAGTAGCTGAAGGGGTAGTGGATGCTGCCGAAACTAGGCGAATAGGAGGTCGTGAGGGAAGGACCCTCCTTGTTCTGTCTCTCTTGGCTTCCCTTTCCTGAAAGCGAGAGTCCAGATTGATACAAAGTGCTATTAAGTCATCCAAAGAAGAAGGAATATCACGATAAGTGAGTTCATCTTTGATGCGTTCTGGAGACCCCTCCTAAAGGCTGCCTTGAGAGCACTGCCATCTCAAATGGTTTCAAGTGCCAAGGTGAGGAACTCAATGGCAAATTGTGCCACAGTTTTATTGCCCTGGTGGAGATCCAGGAGAGAATATTCCGCAGCAGAGGTAGGGCCAGAAGTCCCAAACAAAGAAGGTAAAGCAGAAATGAACTCATCAGCATCATGCAGGAGTGTATCGTTCTGTTCCAAAAGGGGAAAGACCCAGGCCAGGGCCTTGTCATTTAGCAAGGAAATAATAATGGTGACCCTTGACTGATAAGACTGAAAAGGTGTGAGGATCATTGTGGAAGTGCAGCTTGCATTGGTTTAGAATGCCCCTGCAATCAGTAGTACCTTCATACTTGCCAGGCAAGGGTATCCTTAGTATACTTCCAGAAGCAGAGGAAGAAGTCACAGTACTAGGAGCTGGTGGTGTAGCAACAGGAGAGGCATCCCTCCCTGCAACTAGTAAGAAGAGTTGAGCGGTAATAGCCTCTCACTTGGAATCCATATTCTGCAACTGTGTGGTATGGGTTCCCAACATCCGTCCCTGAACATAAACAGCTTGTGCCACCTCATCTGGCTGCATGGCCCAAGTATAATGTAACGCTTGTGGGATACTCCTCTATCAGACCAAACTCGGCCAGTAGTCTTGTTATCCCGGCGTAGAACTGGAATTATAGGGAATAACCCAGAGCAGAGAAAGTTATTAAGATGAGGAAGGCGGCACTCACCACAGGCAGGACAGTCCCCAGCGGCGACAGCAGGGCAGTCTAAGGATGAACCACTAGAATGGTCAGACAGGCAGGGTCTGGCAACTGTAAAACAGTCCAAGGATAAACTGCTAGAATGGTCAGATAGGGCAGGATCTGGCAACAGTAAAGCAGTCCAAGGATAAACCACTAGAATAGGCAGGCAGGGTTTGGCAACAATAATCAATCCAGCAGTGTAAGGGTTAAGGCAGGTAGAGTAGTCAGACAGGCAGGTTCAGCAGCAATAATCAATCCAGCAGTGTAAGGGTTAAGGCAGTTAGAGTAGTCATACAGGCAGGCTCAGCAACAATATTTAGGCACATAGAAAGAACGATCTGTCACACCCAGGAGCACACAAAGTATCACCTATACTTGGGCAGTGACAGATTATTAGCAGCACATTTAAATAGGTGCAGGATTCGCACCTTTGAGTTGGGACCGGCATCAGGAGCGTGCGACGATGACGTCAGTGCTGCACGCATCCTGAGACGACACTGCCCCTGGTAACGAGCAGGGAAGGAGACGCTGTGCCCCTAGCAATGGCTAGAGTGGCGCGGCGTGACGCTGAGAGCACTATAGTTGTTTAGTAATGAGATTAATACTCAAAAATACAGCTTGCCTAATAATTGTGCACACAGTTATATATAGACATTTAATGTTGCTTTCTTTTATTTAATACATTAACATTTACTTTTAAATATATATTTATGTTTGAAATAATAAACACAGCAAGCAACAATAAATCCCTTTTAAGATATATACAATACAAAAATCTACATTGTACATGAAAATGCATAGTTAGTCAAGGAGATGTGGTAAACGCCGGAGGGACATAAAAACCTTGCCAGCCTAGCTGGCTCCTGGAATTAAGCCCGGTCTGGAGCTTCTTTAAAGGGGTGCTGATCGAGCAGGGTGCAGGAGATCAAGTTGCCATTTTAGTATGTTGTCGGCAATTTGATGAGACACCTGGGGATTCCATTTGCTTGGTGGTGCTACCTTCTGGGAGGAATGGTGGACCAGATTTGAAATGTCAGTTCCAGGAGGTTGTCAAGGTTTTGTCCATTAAAAACACACGGCTAGATTCCGAGTTTTGCGTTATGAGCGGCTCGGTACTAACTTGCAAGTTATTTCCACCGCTCACCTCCCTATAGCGCTGCTATTACAGGTTTGCAAAAACCCAGCGTTAGCGGGCAATATGGCAGCGTTGAGCTCCATACCGCACACAAATACCAGCGCTGCTTTGAGCTGGTTTTACGTGCTTGTGCACAATTTCCCCATAGGCATCAATGGGGAGAGCCGGCTAAAAAAAGCCTAACACCTGCAATAAAGGACCGTTAAGCTCCGAAACACAGCCCCATTGATTCCTATGGGGAAAGAAAAGTTATGTTTACACCTAACACCCTAAAATAAACCCCGAGTCTAAACACCCCTAATCTGCCGCCCCTGACATCACCGGCACCTACATTACACTTATTGACCCCTAATCTGCCGCCCCCGCCACCAACGCCACCCTCATTACACTTGTTAACCCCTAATCTGCCGCCCCCAACATCGCCGCCACTATACTAAAGTTATTAACCTCTAAACCTAACCCTAAGTCTAACCCTAACATAACCCTAACCCTAACACCACTAACTTTAACATAATTAAAATAAATCTAAATAAAAATTACAATTAATACCTAAATAATTCCTATTTAAAACTAAATTCTTACCTATAAAATAAACCCTAAGCTAGCTACAATATAACTATTAGTTACATTGTAGCTATCTTAGGTTTTATTTTTATTTCACAGCTAAGTTTGTATGTATTTTAACTAGGTAGACTAGTTAGTAAATAGTTATTAACTATTTACTAACTGCCTAGTTAAAATAAATACAAACTTACCTGTAAAATAAAACCTAACCTGTCTTACACTAACACCTTACACTACAATTAAATCAATTACATTATTTAAAAACCATTAACTAAATTACAAAAAAAACAAAACACTAAATTACCCACAATATAAAAGAAATTATCAACTATTTAAACAAATCACACCTAATCTAATAGCCCTATCAAAATAAAAAAGCCCCCTAAAATAAAAAAAAAACCTAGCCTAAACTAAACTGCCAATAGCCCTTAAAAGGGCCTTTTGCGGGACATTGCCCCAAAGAAATCAGCTCTTTTACCTGTAATAAAATACAAACAGCCCCCAACAGTAAAACCCACCACCCACACAACCAAACCCCCCAAATACAATCCTATCTAAAAAAACATAAGCTCCCCATTGCCCTGGAAAGGGCATTTGGGTGGGCATTGCCCTTAAAAAAGCATTTAGCTCTTTTTCAGCCCAAACCCCAAGCTAAAAATATAACCCACCCAATAAACCCTTAAAAAAACCTAACACTAACCCCCGAAGATCCACTTACAGCTTTTGAAGACCGGACATCCATCCTCAACGAAGCCAGGAGAAGTCTTCATCCAAGCGAGCAGAAGTCCTCAACGAAGCCGGGAGAAGTCTTCATCCAAGCGGCAAGAAGTGTTCCTCCAGGTGGGCAGAAGTCTTCATCAGACGACATCTTCTATCTTCATCCTTCCGACACGGAGCGGCTCCATCTTCAAGACATCCGGTGCGGAGCATCCTCTTCTGATGACAGCTACTGAAGAATGAAGGTGCCTTTAAGGGAAGTCATCCAAGATGGTGTCCCTTGAATTCCGATTGGCTGATAGAATTCTATCAGCCAATTGGAATTAAAGTTGAAAAAAATGCAATCAGCCAATAGGATTAAGCTTAAATCCTATTGGCTGTTCCAATCAGCCAATAGGATTGAGCTTGCATTCTATTGGCTGTTCCAATCAGGTTAGGTTTTATTTTACAGGTACGTTTGTATTTATTTTAACTAGGTAGTTAGTAAATAGTTAATAACTATTTACTAACTAGTCTACCTAGTTAAAATAAATACAAACTTAGCTGTGAAATAAACATAATCCTAAAATAGCCACAATGTAACTATTAGTTATATTGTAGCTAGCTTAGGGTTTATTTTATAGGTAAGTATTTAGTTTTAAATACAGGTAGCCCTCAGTTTACGCCGGGGTTAGGTTCCAGAAGAATTGGTTGTAAATCGAAACCGTTGTAAATTGAAAACCAGTTTATAATGTAAGTCAATGGGAAGTGAGGGAGTTAGGTTCCAGGCCCCTCTCAAAATTGTCATAAGTAACACCTAATACATTATTTTTAAAGCTTTGAAATGAAGACTTTAAATGCTAGTCAGCATTATAAACCTAATAAAATAATCACACAACACAGAATATATAATTAAACTAAGTTAAATGAACAAAAACATTTGCTAAACAGCATTATAAACCTAATAAAATAATCACACAACACAGACTTCACTTGCATTTTTCTGCAAACAGTTCTTTCTATGCATTCCAATCTGGACTGAGTTATAGACAGGAAGATCTTGTTTCTTTGAAATCTGCTCAATAGCTCAGGTCTGGTTAAACTGATTAATTTCAGCTTGCTTGGCTTTGCTGCAACACAAGTGGATAGCTCCACCTACTGGCTATTTTAATAAATTCACTGCTTCTCAATGATTTTCAATAGCAGTCACATGACTGGAAAAAAGGTTGTTATTCTGAAACGGTGTAAATTGAACCGTTGTAAAACGAGGGCCACCTGTAGAAACTTTAGTATAGTGGAGGCGATTTTGGGGACAGCAGATTAGGGGTTAATAACAGTAATGTAGGTTGTGACAATGTTAGGAACAGCTGATTAGGGGTTAATAATATTTAACTAGTGTTTACGATGCGGGAGTACAGCGGTTTAGGGGTTAATATGTTTATTGTAGTGGCGGCAATGTCTGGAGTGGCAGATTAGGGGTTAATACATTTATTTTAGTGTTTGCAATGCGGGAGGGCCTCGGTTTAGGGGTTAATAGGTAGTTTATGGGTGTTAGTGTACTTTTTAGCACTTTAGTTATGAGTTTTATGTTACGGCTTTGTAGTGTAAAACTCATAACTACTGACTTCCAGTTTACAGTACGGATCTTGTAGTTATAGGCTGTACCGCTCACTTTTTTGCCGGACAGGCAAACTCGTAATACCGGTGCTATGGAAGTCGCATTGAAAAAGGACTTTTTGAATGCTGCGATAGTTACGTTGCGTTACGGCCAAAAAAGTGTGCGGTACAAATATACCTGCAAAACTTGTAATACCAGCGGTATTGAAAAAGCATCGTTATGAGGCTTTTTCACTCATAATGCAAGTCTGAAACTGAACATGACCATCAAGCCAGTCGGGCAGTGTATAAGCATTGCTGTCAATCAGCAGCCATGTTCATCTCTGGATCAGCACTGTGGCTCGAGATTACTTTAACTATGTGCTAAATCCCTTTTGCTTCTTAATGTTCCCTTTAATGTTTTTTTTTTCTTTTACTGAGCCTTGGTTCAGAGCAAAAATCCAAACTAAAGTTTACCAAATGATTTCCTCTTTCAATTGCTGGGTACATGCTAAGTTTTATTATGTTCTTATCAGTGATTACATCAGGTTCATACATAAAGTGAGAAATAAACACGCTCTTACTTTGTTCTATAGAGAGAATACACAGTTAGTCCCAGTAGGACGCAGAACTTCTGACAACTGTCATGTTGATTCTTCTTTGTGACTCACAGCTGGCTGTTTTCATCTATTTTACAATATGGCTAAAGAGATGAACTATTGTATGAGGAAAATAAAACTGTGAAAAGAGAAGAGTCGCCTTTAGAATTTCTATTGATCCAAGTAGACATGAAACTAACTTCACAACAGTACCTATTTCTTGCACCGTCAATCTGAAGCTGAAATATTGGTAAGTAAATTATGTGGGGGGTAACTTTTTGTTTTAAAAGACATTTAAACTATAGGTTATATTACTAATGGAAAAAACAAACAAAAAACAAACAATAAGATAAGATAAAACTCCTAAATGTCTCAAACCAGGCTACTCCCTAAAACGTAACAAATACAAATCGAATATGTTACAAAATGAAACATTAAACAACAATGTAGGGAGAGCACTAAATAAATAGCAGAATGAGAGAGTAAAATGGTAACATCAGTAATAAATAACTGCAACACAATAAATAATGTTAATACAATAAGGTTTACTTAATAAAATGCAATGGCAAATCCTTAAAAAGTCCAGCAGAAAGATAAAAAGAAATATTGTTCCTGCTGAAAAAGTACCAGTATAAAGAGTCTAAAAAATAATTAAATTACACTGCGAATTTGTAAAATTCCTCTTTGGAGTGTATATAAGTCAGATTCTCTGAATCTTATTCGGATGATCATCGTTTGATGTGCAAATAGAACTGCAGAGTAGTGATGTCGCGAACCTAAAATTTTCGGTTCACGAACCGCGGACTCGAACTTCCGGTATTGTTCGCGAACGCGCGAACCGCGCGAACCACCATTGAATTCAATAGGCAGGCGAACTTTAAAACCTACAAGGACTCTTTCTGGCCACAATAGTGATGGAAAAGTTGTTTCAAGGGTACTAACACCTGGACTGTTGCATGCTGGAGGGGGATCCCTGGCAAAACTCCCATGGAAAATTACATAGTTGATGCAGAGTCTGCTTTTAAGCCATAATGGGTCTAAATCAACTAACATTCCCAAAGTGGCTGTCTCAAAACATCCCGGACAGAAGATAGATTGATAGTGATAGATAGATATACATAGATTGATAGTTAGATAGAATCGATAGAAGAGAAATAGATAGATTTGTTAGATATATAATTACCCTAATAAATTCTAATAATCAAACATGCGTTCTTGGACCCAACTAGCTTGTGTCAATTAGTACTTTTCTTAGCACTTTAATCCCTGTCCCCCCCCCCCTATCGGGGGAGTTCTCTATGGCCTGCCAGATTACCCTGAAAAATTATAATAATAAGACATGTGGTCTGCTACCTATTTTAACGAGGTTGTGTTTTAAGTACTACCATTCTTAGCACTTTAATCTCTGTAACTCCCCCTATTTGGTGAGGTCTATACGACCTGGATGATTACCCATACAAAATATAATAATAAGACATCTGCTCTTGGTCTGCGACCCATGGTAACTATGTTGTGTTAATTAGTAATGTCCTTCACATTTTAATAGCTGTTACTCATACTCACCCTATCGGTGGAGGTCTATATGGCCTGCATGATTACCCTTACAAAATATAACAACCAAACATATGTTCTGGGACCCATGGTAAGTAGGTTGTGTTATGTAGTACTGTTCTTTGCATTTTCATACCTGTTACAACACCAAATGGTGGCAGGTCTATCTGTCCTTCATGATTAGCTGCACCCAAACCCAAAAAAAAGCCGAGTGGTCTTAGACTAACACCCATGGCTAACTCTGTTGTTTCAATTAGTACTATTCTTAGCACTTTCATCCCTGTTACGGGCGGTCTACATGGCCATCATGATTAGCCGAACAAAATACTACAATCCAACCTTTGCTCAGTCTTCATAGGCCCTTCATTGTCTGTATTTTGATAGTACAGTTCTTATTAGTTTAATAGCTGATACGACACCGAATGTTGTCAGCTCTATATGGCCTGCATGAATAGCCGCACCCAAAGCCAAAAAAAAGCCAAGCGGTTTTGCACTAACACCCATGGCTAACTCTGTTGTTTCAAGTTCTACTATTCTTAGCTCTTTCATCTCATTATCCCTGTTACTTCCAGGACTCTCGGTGGTGGTGGTCTACATGGCCATCATGATTAGCCTAACCAAATACTACAATCCAACCATGGCTCAGTCTTCCTAAGGCCCTTCATTGGCTGTATTTTGGTAGTACTGTTCTTATTACTACATGGTGGTCTACATGGCCATCATGATTAGCCTAACCAAATACTACAATCCAACCTTGGCTCAGTCTTCCTAAGGCCCTTCATTGGCTGTATTTTGGTAGTACTGTTCTTATTAGTTTAATAGCTGATACGACACCGAATGTTGTCAGCTCTATATGGCCTGCATGAATAGCCGCACCCAAAGCCAAAAAAAAGCCAAGCGGTTTTGCACTAACACCCATGGCTAACTCTGTTGTTTCAAGTTCTACTATTCTTAGCTCTTTCATCTCATCATCCCTGTTACTTCCAGGACTCTCGGTGGTGGTGGTCTACATGGCCATCATGATTAGCCTAACCAAATACTACAATCCAACCATGGCTCAGTCTTCCTAAGGCCCTTCATTGGCTGTATTTTGGTAGTACTGTTCTTATTACTACATGGTGGTCTACATGGCCATCATGATTAGCCTAACCAAATACTACAATCCAACCTTGGCTCAGTCTTCCTAAGGCCCTTCATTGGCTGTATTTTGGTAGTACTGTTCTTATTAGTTTAATAGCTGATACGACACCGAATGTTGTCAGCTCTATATGGCCTGCATGAATAGCCGCACCCAAAGCCAAAAAAAGCCAAGCGGTTTTGCACTAACACCCATGGCTAACTCTGTTGTTTCAAGTTCTACTATTCTTAGCTCTTTCATCTCATCATCCCTGTTACTTCCAGGACTCTCGGTGGTGGTGGTCTACATGGCCATCATGATTAGCCTAACCAAATACTACAATCCAACCTTGGCCCAGTCTTCCTAAGGCCCTTCATTGGCTGTATTTTGGTAGTACTGTTCTTATTAGTTTAATAGCTGATATGATACCGAATGTTGTCAGCTCTATATGGCCTGCATGAATAGCCGCACCCAAAGCCAAAAAAAAGCCAAGCGGTTTTGCACTAACACCCATGGCTAACTCTGTTGTTTCAAGTTCTACTATTCTTAGCTCTTTCATCTCATCATCCCTGTTACTTCCATGACTCTCGGTGGTGGTGGTCTACATGGCCATCATGATTAGCCTAACCAAATACTACAATCCAACCTTGGCCCAGTCTTCCTAAGGCCCTTCATTGGCTGTATTTTGGTAGTACTGTTCTTATTAGTTTAATAGCTGATACAACACCGAATGTTGTCAGCTCTATATGGCCTGCATGAATAGCCGCACCCAAAGCCAAAAAAAAGCCAAGCGGTTTTGCACTAACACCCATGGCTAACTCTGTTGTTTCAAGTTCTACTATTCTTAGCTCTTTCATCTCATCATCCCTGTTATTTCCAGGACTCTCGGTGGTGGTGGTCTACATGGCCATCATGATTAGCCTAACCAAATACTACAATCCAACCTTGGCTCAGTCTTCCTAAGGCCCTTCATTGGCTGTATTTTGGTAGTACTGTTCTTATTAGTTTAATAGCTGATACGACACCGAATGTTGTCAGCTCTATATGGCCTGCATGAATAGCCACACCCAAAGCCAAAAAAAAGCCAAGCGGTTTTGCACTAACACCCATGGCTAACTCTGTTGTTTCAAGTTCTACTATTCTTAGCTCTTTCATCTCATCATCCCTGTTATTTCCATGACTCTCGGTGGTGGTGGTCTACATGGCCATCATGATTAGCCTAACCAAATACTACAATCCAACCTTGGCTCAGTCTTCCTAAGGCCCTTCATTGGCTGTATTTTGGTAGTACTGTTCTTATTAGTTTAATAGCTGATACGACACCGAATGTTGTCAGCTCTATATGGCCTGCATGAATAGCCGCACCCAAAGCCAAAAAAAAAGCCAAGCGGTTTTGCACTAACACCCATGGTTAACTCTGTTGTTTCAAGTTCTACTATTCTTAGCTCTTTCATCTCATCATCCCTGTTATTTCCAGGACTCTCGGTGGTGGTGGTCTACATGGCCATCATGATTAGCCTAACCAAATACTACAATCCAACCTTGGCTCAGTCTTCCTAAGGCCCTTCATTGGCTGTATTTTGGTAGTACTGTTCTTATTAGTTGAATAGCTGATACGACACGAATGTTGTCAGCTCTATATGGCCTGCATGAATAGCCGCACCCAAAGCCAAAAAAAACCCAAGCGGTTTTGCACTAACACCCATGGCTAACTCTGTTGTTTCAAGTTCTACTATTCTTAGCTCTTTCATCTCATCATCCCTGTTACTTCCAGGACTCTCGGTGGTGGTGGTCTACATGGCCATCATGATTAGCCTAACCAAATACTACAATCCAACCTTGGCCCAGTCTTCCTAAGGCCCTTCATTGGCTGTATTTTGTTAGTACTGTTCTTATTAGTTTAATAGCTGATACGACACCGAATGTTGTCAGCTCTATATGGCCTGCATGAATAGCCGCACCCAAAGCCAAAAAAAAGCCAAGCGGTTTTGCACTAACACCCATGGCTAACTCTGTTGTTTCAAGTTCTACTATTCTTAGTTCTTTCATCTCATCATCCCTGTTACTTCCAGGACTCTCGGTGGTGGTGGTCTACATGGCCATCATGATTAGCCTAATCAAATACTACAATCCAACCTTGGCTCAGTCTTCCTAAGGCCCTTCATTGGCTGTATTTTGGTAGTACTGTCATCCTTTTGAATAAAAGATTACAGTAAAGGCATTGATTTTAGAAACCCACAGATCATTATTTGCAACCATGAATTTAGCAAAAAAAATTGATTACACACCCGTGACACTTATTTATGCTCAGGCCTTTTTAATACGAGGGTCCCGGAGCCTCACCCGAAACAACAGCATGAAAGAGGAGATATGTCATCCTTTTGAATAAAAGATTACAGGAAAGGCATTGATTTTAGAAACCCACAGATCATTATTTGCAACCGTGAAATTAGACAAAAACATTGATTAGACAGCCGTGACACTTATTTATGCTCAGGCCTTTTTAATACGAGGGTCCCGGAGCCTCAACCGAAACAACAGCATGAAAGAGGAGATATGTCATCCTTTTGAATAAAAGATTACAGGAAAGGCATTGATTTTAGAAACCCACAGATCATTATTTGCAACCGTGACGGTAATGCTGCCTGACTGAGACTGATCACTATTATCTACATCCTCTGTCAATGATGGTTGCGCATCACTCATTTCTTCAAAATGATGTGTCAATAACTCCTGTGACAGATCAAGTGAAGCGGCTGTGGTGCTAGTGTTGGTGGTGGCGACAGGCGGCGGAGTGTCACTGGTCACTTGAGACCTGCCCAAAGCACAGCTGGACTTAGATGGTGCGTCAAGGTTAGGAGGACTAGCAGCGGAAGCTGAAGAAGATTGGGTTTCCTGTGTTAGCCATTCAACTAGGTCCTCCTCAGAAGTTTTTGCATCCCCCCTGGCACCCGGCGTCTGAACAATGTGCAAATTTGTAGGGTCTAAAGGAATCACAGCACCACGACCACGGAACCTGCGGGGTGGCCTGCCTCTGCCTGTCATTTTTTTTTTAAATGGACACTAACAATACTATTACACCAATTGAGTGGTGGCACTGTGAAAGTGGGCACAGTATACGCTGTGAGACTGACAACAACAAAAAAGACAGATGTTTTAAAAATCACAAATTGTTAATTTTTTGAAATATTACTAGTACTGTGGCAACAAATATGATTGTTTGGCACTATTTGGCAAATGAGCCTGTCTGGCACACACGCTGGGAGAAAGGAAACTGCAATTCAATGGCACTAGGAGACTGAAGAATCACAGTCAAAACAGTTATGATTAACAAAAATTCCAATCCTGTTACAATAAATATGAGTGGTGGCACTAATTGGCTAGTTGGGACTGGCACACAGGCAGGCAGGCAGGAGGAAAATGCAATTCAAGGGCACTAGTAGACTGCAGATTGACAGTCAAAACAGTGTTGATTGACAAATTTTGCAATACTGTTAAAAGAAATATGATTGCTAGCACTAATTGGATAGTTGGGCCTGGCACACAGGCTGGCAGGCAGTAGAAAAGTGCAATTCAATGGCACAAGCAAAATGAGGATTAAGATCAACCATCAAGATTTTTTTTATTTTAATTAGTAACTATACTGTGACAACAATTAGGATTGGTGTAAATAGTTGGCAAGACGGCCTGGCACAAAAGGATGGCAGGCAGGAGGGAGATGCAATTCAAGGAAACTAGGAGACTGATTACTGACAGTCTAAACAGTGATGATTGACAATTTTTGCAATACTGTTAACAGAAATATGATTGCTGACAACAATTGGCTAGGTGGGCCTGGCTCACAGCAGGCTGCAAGGCAGGAGGAAAGTGCTATTCAATGGCACCAGCAAACTGACGATTCAAATCACAGCAACTATTACCAAAAATTTTAATTTTTAATTATTAGAATACTGTCACAACAAATATGATTGGTGTAAATATTTTTTAAGTAGGCCTGGCACACAGGCTTGGAAGGCTGTAGAAAAGTGCAATTCAAATGCACGAGCAAACTGAGGGTTAAGATCATCAACAATAAAGATTTTTTTAATGGTAATTAGTAACTATACTGTGACAAAAAATTTGGATTGGTGTAAATAGTTGGCAAGACGGCCTGGCACAAAAGGATGGCAGGCAGGAGGGAGATGCAATTTAAGGACACTAGGAGACTGATTACTGACAGTCTAAACAGTGATGATTGACAATTTTTGAATTGGCTAGGTGGGCCTGGCTCACAGCAGGCTGCAAGGCAGGAGGAAAGTGCTATTCAATGGCACCAGCAAACTGAGGATTCAAATCACAGCAACTATTACCAAAAATTTTAATTTTTAATTATTAGAATACTGTCACAACAAATATGATTGGTGTAAATATTTTTTAAGTAGGCCTGGCACACAGGCTTGGAAGGCTGTAGAAAAGTGCAATTCAAAGGCACGAGCAAACTGAGGGTTAAGATCAACACTAAAAAATTTTTTTATTTAAATTAATAACTATACTGTCTGACTGTGACAACAATTATGATTGGTGTAAATAGTTGGCTAGACGGCCTGGCACAAAAGGCTGGCAGTGGCAGGCAGGAGGTAAATGAAATTCAATGGCCCTAGGAGACTGAATATTTGCAGTCCAAAAAATTATGTTTTTTTTTTTTTATTACTGTTACAAGAATTGTGATTGGTGCCACTAATTGGCTACTTGGGCCTGGCAGACAGGCTGGCAGATATGAGTCGTGGATGGTAGATAGGGCAGTAATTTAACACAGTATGCTGTGTAAGTGACAAAAACACAGGACTGATAGAAAATTAAGTTACATTACACTAGCAAAATATTTTAAAATTTTAGATTTTAATATTAAAATTATGTTAAGAAGTGCAATGCACATATGACTCTATGAGTGGTCGCACTGTCTGGCTGCTACGTAGGGCAGCAATTATAACAACAGTATGCTGTGTAAGTCAGATAGACAGTTAGACACAGGCCTGATAGAAAATGATATTAACACTGGTGGCTGCTGGCTGGCACAGAGCAATGAACCAGAGTATATGCTGTGTGACACTGGCCTGATAGAAAATGAAAAAAAATTACACTAGAAAAATAATTATATTTTTGGGTTAGTTAAATTTAAACTAATGTTGTTAGGGAGATATCAGTGGTGGCAGTAGTCACAGCATATGCTGTGAGCCTTAAACACACAGCTGAAAGCCAGGCAAATTCTAATAAAAAAAAAAGAAATAAAAAAAAAAAATGGCACGAAATATAGCCCTAAAAAGGGCTTTTTGGGGTGCTGTGCTTGCAGCAGAGATGAGTGGAGTCCTTCTGGACTGTAAATACACTAGCCTAGCTATGTTTTTCCTATGAATGTCAGGAGCAAAAACATAACACGTCCTATCATTAAAAAAGCAAGGTCGTTATGAGTCTAAAATGGCGGATTCCGAGTAGCTGGGAGTGTCTGTGAGGGAGTGTCTGATGTTGATTGGCTCTAATGTGTCAGGCGGCTGTGACATAAAGGGTCAAAGTTTCCACAATGATGACACATAGGGGCGGATCGAACATCGCCATGTGTTCGCCCACAAACGCGAACAAGCTATGTTTGCTGTGAACCGTTCGCGGGCGAACAGTTCGGGACATCACTACTGCAGAGAAGTCGGCATCTTCAGTGTATCCGTTTGCGCTTCTGGGTCACTTGACTCAATACGTATCTTGTCAGGGCCGGATTTACATCTCAGGTGCCTGTAGGCACAAAAATCTTAAGCGCAAAAATAGAAATAGAATGGGAGAGTAAGAAGCGCCAAAAGAATTGTGCGAGTTATATCGATTTAAGTGGCCTGAGTTTACTGATTGGTAGAAGAACAGGTAAGCCTATTTTCACATTAGGCTTGGTCTGTCTCCCAGTTATTTTATTCTTTTCCTCCACAGGTCCCCCAAGGTAAATATCTCACTTAAGGAATTTATTTCAATTGCACCGTGCATAACCTCTGGATACAAGAAACCCTTAGCACCCATATATATATATTTTCGGACACTCTGCAACTACCTCTCACATTTTCTGGACACTTCACTATTACATGCTTCTTTTGATTTAGTCTCTACTGTTGGATTAAGTCTTCATTTTTTGGACATTGATTTTTTTTTCAAACATTCAATATATATAAATATATATTTTTTCCTATGGCATGGAGAGTCCACAACTTCATTCCAATTACTAGTGGGAATATTCAACTCCTGGCCAGCAGGAGGAGGCAAAGAGCACCCCAGCAAAGCTGTTAAGTGTCAATTCACTTACCCGTAACCCCAAGTCATTCTCTTTGCCTTAATCACGGGAGGATGGCGAAAATGGTGTCTGAGGATATTTAATCCTTTAATGAGTACTTTCTCCTGCAAGCAAGGATTGTGGCCTAGCTGTGTACATGTCAATCTCTTTAGTAAGAGTAGTTGTGGCTTTTAGCAGTTAGGCAGCAAGGTGGTCTTTGCTTTACTTCTAACACCAATGCTATACCCCTTTGTAGAAAACCAGGGTTGGTTACTCTGCTTTTACTTTTCCTACAGGTCCCTGACAGAGAGTGGAGTGTCTGTCAAACCTAAGTAGCTGTTTTCTGCCCTGCAGCTGGATCCACAGGTAAGTGCTTTTGCCTTCTAGGTACTGAAGGACAGCACTTTAGAGGTTAAATCCTCAAGTGGATATATATTGGGACATAATCTATCCTTTTTATTGAGGGTTACTTATAATGGGTAGCTTTACTGGCACTTGTATGTTTAACTTTGGTAAAGGAGAGACTTAAGGGGTTAATGGAAATTACCCTTAATTTGAGACTGGCTGAAGGATAATAAGGGGGTTTGATTTTTTTCAAACTTTATTGGAGAGAACTGAATAGGATTAATAGATTTTTTTATTTGGTCCGTTTTTATTTATATTTTGTGACCGCAAGAAACGTGCGCTTTTACATCTGTGGCACAGTTTCTTTTTCCTCTAGCCCGCTCACTTGACTCTCCGCTCTTCCGTGTACTATTGAAGAGTGGAGCTTAGTTTGTCTTGAGCTTCTGCTGTTGCGGTGGTTATTTGGCGAAATGGGGCGCGATCCGATATACGGCGTAGTTTGCGGCGCAAGTGAGGGAACCCGCGTCGCCCGCAGTTTCAGCTCGCATCTCGAGCTATCCAATATACAGCGCCGTCAGATGCTAACGTGCCGTAAGTCGGATAAACCAGCAATGTCCAGAAATCTGCGCAAGTACAAATTTCTGGCGTCGCCAGTGACTTGCGCCACGTTAGATACTGCCGGCGCCTACAAAACGTAAACGTAAAGTATGAAATCACCCGCACTGTCTAACACGCCTCCCTAACATAGCCCGACACGTCTAACACACCGCCCTAACATAGTCCGACACGTCTAACCCTCTATCCGCTATCCCCCCTCACTAGCCTAACAATAAAATATGTATTAACCCCTAAACCGCCGCTCCCAAACCCCGCCGCAACCTAATAAAGTTATTAAGCCCTATAATATATTAAATCTATAACCCCCTAAAGTGAGCCCCTAACACCACCGCCATCTACCTTACCTACCCCCTAAAGTGAGCCCCTACCCCGCCGCTATCTATTTTAAAATTATTAACCCCTAATCTAATACCCCTACCCCGCCGCCAGCTATATTAAATTATTTAACGCCTAAAATACTAAACTATCCCTACCACTAAACCTAAGTCTAACCCTACAAATAGCCCTGAAAAGGGCTTTTTGCGTGGCATTGCCCCAAAGTAATAGCTCTTTTGCCAGCCCTTAAAAGGGCTTTTTGCGGGGCATGCCCCAAAGAATTCAGCTCTATTGCCAGCCCTTAAAAGGGCTTTTTTTGGGGCTTTGTCACAAAGTAAACTGCTCTTTTGCCTACAATCTACATCCTCCTACACCGCGGCCACCTATAATAAATGTATTAACCCCTAATCTAATCCCCCTACACCACCACCAGCTATATTAACTATATTAACCCTAATTATATTAGGGTTAATATAGTTAATATAGTTATTATATTATATATATTAACTATATTAACCCTAATTATATTAGGGTTAATATAGTTAATATCGTTATTATATTATATATGTATATTAAGTATAATAACCCTATCTAACTCTAACATCCCTAAGTAAACTCTTATTAAAATAAATCTAATATTAATATTATTAATTAAAATATTCATATTTAAATCTAAATACTTACCTATAAAATAAACCCTAAGATAGTTACAATATAATTAATAATTACATTGTAGCTATGTTAGGGTTTATATTTATTTTACAGGTAAATTGTTAATTATTTTAACTAGGTATAATAGTTATTAAATAGTTATTAACTATTTAATAGCTACCTAGTTAAAATAATTACCCAATTACCTGTAAAATAAATCCTAACCTAAGTTACAAATACACCTACACTATCAATAAATTAAATAAACTACAAATATCTATCTAAAAATACAATTAAATAAACTAAACTAAATTACAAAAAAAAAACCCACTAAATTACAAAAAATAAAAAAAAGATTACAAGATTTTTAAGCTAATTACACCTATTCTAAGCCCCCTAATAAAATAATAAAGACCCCCAAAATAAAAAAAATTCCCTACCCTATTCTAAATTAAAAAAAGTTCAAGGCTCTTTTACCTTACCAGCCCTTAAAAGGGCCTTTTGTGGGGGCATGTCCCAAAGAAAACTGCTCTTTTGCCTGAAAAAAAAAAACACAATACCGCCCCCCCCAACATTACAACCCACCACCCACATACCCCTAATCTAACCCAA
The DNA here is from genome assembly GCF_027579735.1 of Bombina bombina. NCBI lineage: Eukaryota > Metazoa > Chordata > Amphibia > Anura > Bombinatoridae > Bombina > Bombina bombina. The sequence continues at coordinate 746,193,892 of NC_069500.1, forward strand.
ACCCCCCTTAAATAAACCTAACACTACCCCCCTGAAGATATCCCTACCTTGTCTTCACCACACCGGGCCGAAATCCTCATCCGATCCGGGCGATGTCTTTATCCAAGCGGCAGCAAAGTATTCTTCCATCCGGCAGCATCTTCCATCAAACGGCATCTTCAATCTTCATTCGTTGCTTCTCCGACGCGGAGCATCCATCCAAGATGGCGTCCGTCGAATTCCGATTGGCTGATAGGATTCTATCAGCCAATCGGAATTAAGGTAGAAAAATCTGATTGGCTGATTGAATCAGCCAATCAGATTCAAGTTCAATCTGATTAGATGGCGGCGGTGTAAGGGGCTTACATTAGGGGTTAATACCATTAATATAGGTGGCGGCGGTGTAGGGAGGGCAGGTTATAGGGCAAAAGAGCTGTTAACTTTGGGGCAAAGCCCCGCAAAAGGCCCTTTTAAGGGCTGGTAATAGAGCTTATTACTTTATGGATATTAGATTAGGGGTTAATAATATTAATATAGCTGGCGGTGGTGTAAGGGGTCAGATTAGGGGATAGATCAGGTAGATGGTGGCGGTTTTAGGGGCTCACATTAGGGGATGGATCAGTTAGATGGTGGCGGTTTTAGGGGCTCACAGTAGGGGATAGATCAGTTAGATGGTGGCGGTTTTAGGGGCTCACAGTAGGGGGTTAGTCTATGTAGATGGCGGCGGTTTAGGGGTTAAATACTTTATTAGGGATTGCGGCGGGGGATCGCGTTGACAGGGAGATAGACATTGCGCATGCGTTAGGTGTTAGGTTTATTTAGCAGCTAGTTTAGGGAGTTACGGGGCTCCAATAGTCAGCGTAAGGCTTCTTACAGCTGCTTTTTGTGGCGAGGTGAAAATGGAGTAAGATTTCTCCATTTTCGCCACGTAAGTCCTTACGCTGTATATTGGATACCAAACTGCGCTGGTTTGGTATACCTACCTATGGCCCAAAAAACTATGGGCGACGGCAGAAATATACGCGCGTAACTTCTAGGTTACGCCGTATATAGGATACCAAACCCGCGCAAATATTGGCGTCGCCTGCTTTTGCGGGCGACGATTTTTATCGGATCGACCCCTAGGAGTGTGTGAGGTGTTCTTCTGTTAACCGCATCAAATAATTTTTGGATACCTTTAAATTTTTTTAATGTGAGTTAAACATTCTGAAGGAAATTGTTTATTTTTTTAATCCTTATTATTGGGAACTGGTTCTGTAGCTATGGACACAGAACAAGATTCTTCTATGGATAAATGTTTACTTTGTTTGGAGGCTCCAATTGTTCTACCTATGCAATTTTGCTCCTCATGCTAATCGAAAACTTTATACTTTAAAGATAAATAACTGCCTTCTGAGCCAAATGTCTCTCAGGATAATGCTGTGCATGACATGCCTCAGCTTTCTCCCAAGCCATAATAGTTTCACATACAGTGCCTTGTGTTTTCTCTCAACCTCCTGGGGGTGTTTATTTACCAGGGGATTTTGCTGCACAGATAACTTCTGCGGTATCTACAGCTTTATCTGCTTTCCCTGCTACAGGTAAGCGTAAGAGGAAATCTAAAAAAAATTCTGCTAGTAAGGTTTCTGACCCCACTAAATCTGCGCTGGTCAACCTCTCCCATATGTCTGATGAGGAGGATACCTCAGTAGCTTCTGAGGGTGAGATCTCAGACTCTGACATAATAGGGGAAAATTCTGCAGAATCTAAAGAAGTTAATTTCAGATCTAAGCTTGAACACCTCCGATTGTTTCTAAAGGAGGTTCTAGCTACTTTGGATGACTCCGAACCTTCTGTCATTGTCAATCCTAAAAAGTCAACTAAACTTAATAGAGTTTATGATTATGATACTCCCTCATTTGTGGAAATGTTTCCTGTTCCAGACAAGATGTCAGAAATTATAGCCCAGGAATGGGATAAGCCAGGGGTTCCTTTTTCCCCTTCCCCTGTTTTATTTTTTTTTTCCCTATTGCTGACTCCATTCGTGACTCGTGACGCACTGTGCCCAAGGTAGAAGGAGCTATTTCTACTCTAGCTAAAAGAACTACTATTTCTATAGAGGATAGATGTTCTTTCAAGGATCCCATGGATAAGAAGCTAGAGGCTTTCTTAAAAAAGATGTACATTCATAAGGGATTACAGTGGCAACCTGCTGCAAGTATTTCTACGGTTGCTGGAGGAGCATCTTATTGGTGCGATGCTTTGTCTGAGCTGATTTCAGAAAAGACTACTATAGAGGAGATCCAAGATAGGATCAAGGCTCTTAAACTGGCCAATACTTTTATCTGTGATGCCAACATGCAAGTGATTAGGTTGGGAGCCAAAATGTCTAGATTAGTGCTTCTAGCTCTCAGAGCTTTGTGGTTAAAATCTTTGTCGGCTGATGTAACTTCCAAATCCAAGCTTTTGTCTTTACCTTATAAGGGTAAGACCTTATTTGGTCCTGGTCTGGTGGAAATAATTTCTGAGATTACGGGTGGAAAGGGATCTTTCCTACCTCAGGACAAGAAGAATAGACCTAAGGGTTGCCAGAATTCTAATTTTCGTTCCTTTCAGATGTGGACATAGTATCCTAGGGTTACAGAATAGGTTTCAAGATGTGTCCCCAGGGGCAGATTCATCCTCACAATATTATCTGCAGACCAGGTAAAGAGAGAGGCCTTCTTAAACTGTGTAAAGGAACTATCTTCCCTGGGAGTAATTGGTCTAGTTCCTGTAAGGGAAAGGGGTCTAGGATTCTATTCAAATCTTTTTGTAGTTTCCAAAAAGGAGGGAACTTTCCATCCCATTTTAGACCGAAAGTGTCTCAACAAATTCCTCAGGGTTCCGTCCTTCAAAATGGAAACCATTTGTTCCATTCCTCCCTTGGTCCAAGAGGGTCAATTCATAATGACCATAGACCTGAAGGATGCCTATCTTCATGTTCCCATTCACAGGGATCATCACCAGTTTCTGAGGTTTGACTTTCTGGACAAGCATTTCTAGTTTGTTGCACTTCTGTTTGGCCTTGCTACGGCACCCTGAATATTCACAAAGGGGGCTCCTTTGGCAGTGGTCAGATCTCAGGGAATTGCACTGGGGCCGTACCTAGATGACATCTTGGTTCAGGTGTCATCTTTTCAACAAGCAAAATCTTTTACAGGGATGTTGTTGTCTTTTCTTCGTTCCCATGGCTGGAAAGTGAATCTGAAAAAGAGTTCCCTTGTTCCAGCTACAAGGGTGTGCTTCTTAGGGACAATCATAGATTCCCTCTCCATGAAGATTTTCCTGACGGATGTCAGGAAATCCAAACTTCTTGCTTCGTGCCTTTCTCTCCAGTCTGCTATTCAGCCATCAGTGGCTCAATGCATGGATGTGAATGGTCTGATGGTGGCTTCCATGGACATCATTACTTTTACTTGGTTCCATCTGAGACCTCTGCAACTATGCATGCTCAGTCAATGGAACGGAGACCAGGGCCACCACTAGAAATTTTGGGGACCCTGACTTAACCATTGATCAAGCCCCTTCCCCTTTGACATGTGCAATTTTTGACTAAGTGACTAAAACGTATATGCACTTTATTCTTAAGTATAGTCAAACTTGGAAATGTTGTAAAGGTAGTAATACACAAACACAGAAAAACACAGACACACTTGCTTACATTGACCTGACAAGTAATGAGGTAGACTACAGTTTTGTCAAAAAAGGAGATTTACAAAACAAAATATGGAGTTCTGATTATCTTTTTGTCAAGGAAGATGCCAACTAAATAATGACAACAGTATGCCGTGGCTAAAAGGAAGGGCCCTGAACTGCCTAAACAATAATTGAAAGGTTAAATGGTGGATTGGTGACTTCCGGAAAGGTCTCATTAGTCTCAAAGTCTGTAGAAAGATGTAAATAATCAGTAGTAAGGTCACAATGTCCTAAAAAGGAACAGACAATGGACACACACACACACACACAAACTCAAATACAAACTTGCACATACACCCAAGGAAACACCGACAGAGACAGCCTCAGAAAACACACAAAGACATAGACACACACAGAGAGACACCCACAGAAAACACACAAAGACATACACACACAGAGAGACAACCACATAAAACACACAAAGACATACATACACACACACCCTCACAGAGACATCCACAGAAAACACAGACATACATGCATACACACACACCCACTCTCACAGAGACATCCACAGAAAATACACAAAGACATACACACCCACCCTCACAGAGGCATCCAGAGAAAATACACAAAAACATACATACAAACACCCTCACAGAGACACCAATAGAAAAAGCACAAAGACATACGCACACACACTCACAGACATCCACAGAAAATGCTAAAAGACATACACACCCACCCTCACAGAGAGACCCACAGAAAAAAAATACATACACAGTCATAGAGACACAAACAAAAGCACAAAGACATAAACACAGACACCCACAGAAACACTCACAGGGGGTATTTTCTGCACATTGCATCCCCTAAATCAACAGTGTGTGACATGCATGATAAAAAAAATTGCAAAAATTAAGAGATCATTTTTTAAAGAATCATATTTGTAAATGTGCAAACAAAAATAATTCTGTGAATTCAAAATTGTACATTAATGATCTGGGTAGATGGCTAGATGAAGAAAAGTACTTTTGAAAGGTTGACATTTGTTTGTTCCCCCCCCCCCCCCCCATTTTCTCCAACCAAGAGCACCACTTCAAATATGGAGGCCTATTTATCAAACCGTCAGCCGCAAATACGCTGGAATTCCACAGCGTAATTGTGGCGAGCTTGATTCACCTTAGTTATCAAAGCCTACAGACCGGCAAAAGTAGAAATTTGTGACGTAACATACGATCCGCCGGTCTCAGTCCGACACAGATCGATGCTTACGTCACTACAGATGTTCCGAATGCAAATTCAGTACTATCTGACTACTTTTGCTAGTTATCAAATTTCTACCAGGTACGCTCACCACTATTCCGGCCCAGCATACTTGCTTTTCAATCCGCTGCCCTGGAGGTGGCGGATGCCATAGGAATCAATGGGAGTCTGAAAGCAGCGAAAGCTTATGTTCGCTGCTGCCCGATATCCCATTGATTCCTATGGGAGAATAAAAGTTATGCTTACACCTAACACCCTAACATATACCCCAAGTCTAAAGACCCCTAATCTGCCGCCCCATACACTGCTGTAACATACATTATGTTATTAACCCCTAATCTGTCGCCCCCTACACCGCCGCCACCTACATTATACTTATTAACCTCTATTCTGCCGTCCCGGCACCTAAATAAAAGTTATTAACCCCTAATCTGTCGCTCCCGGAGACCACCGCAACTAAGTAAATGTATTAACCCCTAAACCCCTGGCCTCCCACATCACTAGCACTTACTAAACCTATTAACCCCTAAACCCCCAGCCCCCCACATCGCCATAAACTAAATTAAACTATTAACCCCTAAACCTAGCAACCCGCTAACTTTATATGAAATATTAACTCATCCCTATCTTATAATAAATTTAAACTTACCTTTATATTTAAATTAAACTATATTAAACTATTAATTAATCTACCCTAACTATTCAACTAAAATTACATAAAACTATATTAAACTGATAATTAACCTACCCTAACTATTATACTAAAATTACATTAAACTATATTAAACTAATAATTAATCTACCCTAACTGTTAGACTAAATTACATTAAACTACAAATTAAATTAACTATATTATATATTTAAAAACCTAACCCTACTCAAATAATTAAAATCTACACTAAAAAATTACTAAGTTACAAGAAACTAACAACTAAGTTACAAAAAATAACAAACACTAAGTTACAAAAAAAAAATAAACACTAAGTTGCACAAAATAAAAAATAAATGATCAAATATTTAAACTAATTACACCTAATCTAAGGGCCCTATGAAAATAAAAAAAATCTAGCCTACTATAAACTACAAATAGCCCTTAAAAGGGCCTTTTTGCGGGATATTGCCTCCAAAGAAATCAGCTCTTTTACCTGTAAAGACAAAATACAAATACCCACCACCCACACAACCAACCCCCCCCCCCCAAATAAAAACCTAATTAAAAAACCTAAGCTCCCCATTGTCCTGAAAAGGGCATTTGGATGGGCATTGCCCTTAAAAGGGCATTTAGCTCTATTGCAGCCCAAACCCCTAATCAAAAAATAAAACCCGCCCAATGCACCCTTAAAAAAATCCTAACACTAACCCCTGAAGATTCACTTACAGTTTTGAAGATCCGACATCCATCCTCCAAGAAGCCAGCAGAAGTCTTCATCCAAGCCCACAGAAGTCTTCACCCAGACTCCATCTTCAAGACATTCGACACGGAGCATCCTCTTCATTCGATGTCTTCTTCCCGAATGAAGGTTCCTTTAAATGACATCATCCAAGATGGCGTCCCTTAGATTCTATCAGCCAATCGGAATTAAGGTTGAAAAAATCCTTTTGGCTGTTGCAATCAGCCAATAGGATTGAGCTTTCATCCTATTGGCTGATCCAATCAGCCAATAGGATTGAGCTCGCATTCTGTTGGCTGATTGGATGAGCCAATAGGATGAAAGCTCAATCCTATTGGCTGATTGCAACAGCCAATAGGATTTTTTCAACCTTAATTCCGATTGGCTGATAGAATTCTATCAGCCAATCAGAATCTCAGGGATGACATCTTGGATGATGTCATTTAAAGGAACCTTCTTTCGGGAAGAAGACATCGAACGAAGAGAATGCTCCGCGTCGGATGTCTTGAAGGTGGAGCCGCTCCACGCTGGATGGATGAAGATAGAAGAAGCCGTCTGGGTGAAGACTTCTGCGAGCTTGGATGAAGACTTCGTTGAGGACTTCTTGCCGCTTCGCTGAGGACTTCTCCCGGCTTCGTTTAGAATGGATGTCGGATCTTAAAAACTGTAAGTGAATCTTCAGGGGTTAGTGTTAGATTTTTTTAGTGTTAGATTTTTTAAGGGTGTATTGGGTGGGTTTTATTTTTAGATTAGGAGTTTGGGCTGCAATAGAGCTAAATTCCCTTTTAAGGGCAATGCCCATCAAAATGCCCTTTTCAGGGCAATGGGGAGCTTAGTTTTTTTAGTTAGGGTTTTATTTGGGGGGTTGGTTGTGTGGGTGGTGGGTTTTACTGTTGGGGGGTATTCTATTTTTTCTTTACAGGTAAAAGAGCTGATTTCTTTGGGGCAATGCCAGCAAAAGGCCCTTTTAAGGGCTATTTGTAGTTTATTGTAGGCTAGGTTTTTTTTAATTTTTTTTGGGGGGGGGTATTTTCATAGGGCCCTTAGAATAGGTGTAATTAGTTTAAATCTTTGATGATTTATTTTTTATTTTGTGTAACTTAGTGTTTATTTTTTTTTGTAACTAGGGCCTCGCTTCCATTGAGTCGTTAAAAATGGAGCCGTAAGCTACCGAAGCGGCCGACAGCTAAAAGTAATTTACGGCTCCATTTTAGTACCAGGTTTCCATTGAAATATTTTGCGGATAGCGTGCAGTCGCTCTTTTCGTGTAGCTGTAAGTTAAAGTTGTGTTTACGCTTCCATCTGATGTCGAATTTCTTGAAAATCAATTAGTTGCTAAGGTAACCCGACCTTACGCTATAGCATTTACGTTTAACGTCCGTGCTCCTTACCGGTGATCACCTCTCAAGAAAAATAAAGATACACTTATCCATATTTTTAATAATCAAATACTATTTTTTAATATAATTATATTTACCACTTCATAAATATAAGTTATATGTATTGCTGCCCTAGGCATAGGTCTAGTTTGCATTCTGTAGATATGTTCTTGCATATATTATTATATTTAAATATATACTGATATTTCTATTAGAATATAAGTTCAACTATTTCTATACATGAGACAACAATAAATATTACTTATAACAATTTATTTCTACATTAAAACACTTGCATTATTTGCAAGTTTTATAATTTCAATAGAAAATAGGTCTCAAAAAGCACAATTTTCCTCTTTTACACCTAGTTGAGCTGGGTGTAATATTTCTCAATGTATCGACAGCCTCCGACAGTATATTAGCGGTTTGCGCTTTCATTGGAAACCTGGTATAATTTATCGATTAACGGCTTCTATTACTTTCTATGGGACGCGCCATTGGAAACAGTCGTTAAATGATATTGCTTTCGACAGCATATTTAACGGTTTGCGAGTGCACGCAAACTGAATTACAACTCAATGGAAGCGAGGCCTTAGTTGTTAGTTTTTTTGTAACTTAGAAATTTTGTAGTGTAGATTTTAATTATTTGAGTAGGGTTAGGTTTTTAAATATATATTATAGTTAATTTAATTTGTAGTTTAATGTAATTTTAGTATAATATTTAGGGTAGATTAATTATTAGTTTAATATAGTTTAATGTAATTTTAGTATAATAGTTAGGGTAGATTAATTAATAGTTTAATTAATAGTTTAATATAGTTTAATTTAAATCTAAAGGTAAGTTTAAATTTATTATAAGATAGGGATGAGTTAATATTTAATATAAAGTTAGCGGGTTGTTAATTTTAGGGGTTAATAGGTTAATTTAGTTGCGGTGAGCTCCGTGAGCGGTGGGATAGGGATTAATTACATAATGTAGGTGGCGGCGGTGTAGGGGACGGCAGATTAGGTGTTAAGAACATAATGTAGGTGGCGGCAGGTCCGAGAGTGGCGGGATAGGCGTTAATAAGTTTATTAGAGTTGCGGTGGGCTCCGGGAGTGGCGGTTTAGGGGTTAATAATTTAATTTAGTTGCGGCAGGGTCGGGGAGCGGCGGGATAGGGGTTAAACAGTTTAGTATAGTGGCGGTGTTTAGTGACAGTATACAAATAAAGCTGTGAAAAAGCCGAATAGCAAATGTTCCCATCTGTCAGCTGTACTTATGGATTTTGAAAATGCTGTACTCTATATGGTCTTGGTGGAACCATAAGCTGTGGTACTCAGTCTCATACCATTATATCTGGTTAAATACAGGATTTAGGCTTGTTTGTATGTATTTCAAAATGAAGTCAGCTGTAGTGTAAACTGAACAGTGTTATGTTAACCTGTCTCATTTCAAACACTGAGCAATCTTAGTCTGAGAGTATAACATTTTATGCAGATGTAAAAATCTTAGATAAAATGCCTCCTTGCATCTGGAAAGTCCTTGCATAAAGAAGCAGTAAACTGGAATGTAATTAAAATATATATATATTAATAAAAAAAAAATCATATCTGCCAAAAGGGCACCTACCATTTGTGTATTGAGGAGGAAACATTTTTGCATAGCTTTAAATAAAGAATTTCTACAGCATTGTCAAATAATCATAAATACACTGCTGCATATTGCTAAAAAAATATGTTTTTATGGACCCCTGGCCCCACCATACAACTACTACGACACTGAAGTTACAATCCAAAATTGCACAAAGAAATAAAAAACATTTACTAAGTAAGTCCTATCTCCTCTGCAAATGAAAGTGATCTGCCGTCTGACTCAGGCACACACTGTACAAATTGAAGTGCCAAGTCTGTCTCACACTGTGCATAATGGTTTAGTGCACGCTCAGAAATTCTCTAAAATGCTAATGCTTTACTCCTTGTAATAACATTTCCCATGCTCAATAGCACTTTGCTGTAGTACCCTCTGGTGGCTGCCAAAATGTAAAAAAAAAAATAAAAGTATTTTTTTAAATAAGTTGTTCTTGCCTCATGGGGACCCCTGGCCCATTGGTCCCCTTACAGGAGTCACCCCTGTCACCCCCTGATGACGTCCTATCTGCTCTGCAAATGAAAGTGATCTGCCGTCTGACTCAGGCACACACTGTACAAATTGAAGTGCCAAGTCTGTCTCACACTGTGCATAGTGGTTTAGTACACGCACAGAAATCCTCTAAAATGCTAATGCTTTACTCCTTGTAATAACATTTCCCATGCTCAATAGCACTCTGCTGTAGTACCCTCTGGTGGCTGCCAAAATGTAAAAAAAAATAAAAGTATTTTTTTAAATAAGTTGTTCTTGCCTCATGGGGACCCCTGGCCCATTGGGCCCCTTACAGGAGTCACCCATGTCATCCCCTGATGGCGGCCCTGATGGAGACCATTCAGATCTATTGCAGAGGATAGATCTGGATCACCTAACAAGAGACTCTCTCTTGTGGTGGATTTCACAGGACCATCTGTCTTGGGGCACTTGCTTCCTGAGATCTTTCTGGGTGATTGTGACCATGGCGCCAGCCTGTTAGGCTGGGGAGCAGTTTGGGGCTCACTAAAAGCTCAGGGCGAGTCCTCTCTTGCCATAAACATCTTAGAGTTGAGAGCAATCTTCAATGCCTTGACAGCTTGACCTCTGCCGACCGGACCGCGCCGCTATTATAATAAAGTTATTAACCCCTAATCCGCCTCACTCCCGCCTCAATAACCCTATAATAAATAGTATTAACCCCTAATCTGCCCTCCCTAACATCGCCGATACCTAACTTCAAGCATTAACCCCTAATCTGCCGACCGGAGCTCACCGCTACTATAATAAATTTTTAACCCCTAAAGCTAAGTCTAACCCTAACACTAACACCCCCCTAAGTTAAATATAATTTAAATCTAACGAAATAAATTAACTCTTATTAAATAAATTATTCCTATTTAAAGCTAAATACTTACCTGTAAAATAAACCCTAATATACAATATATATAATTTACAATATAAATTATAATTATATTGTAGCTATTTTAGGATTAATATTTATTTTACAGGCAACCTTGTAATTATTTTAACCAGGTACAATAGCTATTAAATAGTTCATAACTATTTAATAGTTACCTAGTTAAAATAATTACAAAATTACCTGTAAAATAAATCCTAACCTAAGTTACAATTAAACCTAACACTACACTAGCAATAAATAAATTAAATTAAATACCTACAAGTATCTACAATTAAACCTAACACTACACTATCAATAAATTAATTAAATACAATACCTACAAATAACTACAATGAAATAAACTAACTAAGTTACAAAAAATAAAAAAATATTTACAAACATTAGAAAAATATTGCAACAATTTTAAACTAATTACACCTACTCTAAGCCCCCTAATAAAATAACAAAGCCCCCCAAAATAAAAAAATGCCCTACCCTATTCTAAATTAAAAAAGTTCAAAGCTCTTTTACCTTACCAGCCCTGAAAAGGGCCCTTTGTGGGGCATGCCCCAAAGAATTCAGCTCTTTTGCCTGTAAAAAAAAAAAAACCTACAATACCCCCCCCAACATTACAACCCACCACCCACATACCCCTAATCTAACCCAAACCCCCCTTAAATAAACCTAACACTAAGCCCCTGAAGATCTCCCTACCTTGTCTTCACCTCACCGGGTTCAGCGATCGGTCCAGAAGAGGGTCCGAAGTCTTGATCCAAGCAGCTGCTGAAGAACTCCATCATCGGGCTGAAGTCGGAAGTCCATCATCGGGATGAAGTCTTCTATCAAGCCGCATCTTCAATCTTCTTTCTTCCGGAGCGGAGACATCTTCTTCCCAGCCGACGCGGATCCAACCTCTTCAAGCGACGCCTACTCGCCGAATGACGGTTCCTTTAAATGACGTCATCCAAGATGGCGTCCCTCGAATTCCGATTGGCTGATAGGATTCTATCAGCCAATCGGAATTAAGGTAGGAATATTCTGATTGGCTGATGGAATCAGCCAATCAGATTCAAGCTCAATCCGATTGGCTGATCCAATCAGCCAATCAGATTGAGCTTGCATTCTATTGGCTGTTCCGATTGGCTGTTTTTTTTTTTACAGGCAAAAGAGCTGAATTCTTTGGGGCATGCCCCGCAAAGGGCCCTTTTCAGGGCTGGTAAGGTAAAAGAGCTTTGAACTTTTTTAATTTAGAATAGGGTAGGGCATTTTTTTTTATTTTGGGGGGCTTTGTTATTTTATTAGTTATTAACTATTTAATAGCTATTGTACCTGGTTAAAATAATTACAAAGTTGCCTGTAAAATAAATATTAATCCTAAAATAGCTACAATATAATTATAATTTATATTGTAGCTATATTAGGATTTATTTTACAGGTAAGTATTTAGCTTTAAATATGAATAAAATATATAATAAGAGTTAATTTATTTCGTTAGATTTAAATTATATTTAACTTAGGGGGGTGTTAGGGTTAGACTTAGCTTTAGGGGTTAATCCATTTATTAGACTAGCGGCGAGATCCGATCGGCAGATTAGGGGTTAATTATTGTAGGTAGCTGGCGGCGACGTTGTGGGGGGCAGATTAGGGGTTAATAAATATAATATAGGGGTCGGCGGTGTTAGGGGCAGCAGATTAGGGGTACATAGGTATAATGTAGGTTGCGGCGGTATACGGAGCAGCAGATTAGGGGTTAAAAAAAATATGCAGGTGTCAGCGATAGTGGGGGCGGCAGATTAGGAGTTAATAAGTGTAAGGTTAGGGGTGTTTAGACTCGGTGTACATGTTAGGGTGTTAGGTGCAGACTTAGCTAATGCACCCCTTTGGCTGCAGAACTCTAAATCTAGCCGTTAGTTTTTTGGTAAAAGTGTTTGTAAGCGGCATCTTCTAAACGTTTTTTTGGCATTAATTATTTTTTATTATTTTTTGGCATTAATTATTTCTTTATATATATTTTTTATATATATTTTTAATATTTTCAATCATCAACTATACCAGTTATTTATATATTATCTATTCATATTTCTATATTCTATATTATTGGATTGGTTCTTGGCTAGGTGTTAGTTTATAATTTTACTCTTAAGCTGGTTTTAGCGCTTCCTAGTATTTTTGTCTTTATATCTATTTCATTGTAGGTTTGAGAGGGTGACCTATCCTTCTAGTTGGAGTTTGTAGTAATTTATTTTTGGCGCTGGTCACTACATAACCCTTTTTTAAGTATCACTTTTCATTGCCACAGGACAGCATAGAGCATTTAATAGACACTATATTTAATGACAACATTGGTCAACATCTATGCTGAATGACTTTTCTTCAGGCTTTTGCATTCTAGCACTTTATTAGTGTCTGTACTTATTAATTGCCGGCTTTTATATTGTAGGTGGTGTATATGGGGCCTAGTGTTGTTGTTGTCTTTTGTATGTGTTGTTATATGTGTTTTATTTATGAATTAGGTATAATATCTGCGTATTATAGTGGTAATTTTTCTATAGAGTGTGCAGCAACCCTGGTCTTTTCTTTGGATTTACCTTATAACGGTAGACCCCGTTCTCTCTTTTGTTTTGTTTTGTATATAAATTGCCTACCAGATTGCACCTCTTTATTTCGTTTGGGTTTAAGATATAAAACAGTCATTTTACATAGTTGAGCTTTCCTTTTTCTTCTTCTCTTCTTTTAAAAATGAAGCTTCTGTGGAGCAAATTTGCAAGGCGGCAATTTTGGTCCTCTTTTGCCAAGGCTGAGGCTTCATTTGGGAGAAAAGTTCTTCAAGTGGTGGTGCCTTCTGTTTAGGTCTGCCTGTCTTGTTCTCCCTCATTCTGTGTCCTCTAGCTTGGGCATTGGTTCCCACTAGTAATTGGAATGAAGTTGTAGACTCTCCAAGCCATAGAAAAGAAAACAAAATGTATGCTTACCTGATAAATGTATTTATTTCCGGGCATGGAGAGTCCAGAACCCCACCCTTATTTACATTTAAAAAGTCATACATCCAAAGCACTCCAGCCACCAGAAAAAAATATTTGTTTAAAAGACCTTTATTCTCATTAGTTGGGTCCAAAAGTTTACAGGAACAACGTTTCGAACCTACAATAGGTTTTTAGTCATGTGCATGACTAAGAGCCTATTGTAGGTTCAAAACGTTTCTGTAAACTTTTGGACCCGTCTAATGAGAATAAAGGTCTTTTAAACAAAGTTTTTTTCTGGTGACTGGAGTGCTTTGGATGTATGACTATTTGGACTGACAGGATTTGGCAAATCTTACTCCATGCCCCACAAACAGATGTGCTGTTCTCCTTTCTTTTTGATTTTCTTTAAATTTAAGAAGGCAGTTTTTTTGTGTTTACCTCAGGCACCTCTATACCCTTGTGTTATCTTCTTTTTCCATTTCCCTTCAGATGAATGAATGGGGCTTTGCTGAGGTGCTCTTTGCCTCCTCCTGCTGGCCAGGAGTTGAATATTCCCACTAGTAATTGGAATGAAGTTGTGGACTCTCCATACCTGGAAAGAAAGACATTTATCAGGTAAGCATAAATTTAGTTCTTTCTCACCCCCCCTATTTTGGGTCTATTTAATCAACTTCAGTTTTTCAAGTGGATATGGGTCACTGACATCATTAAGTGTACACTTATTATTATAATTTTTCATTTTTATTGTGTGTTTTTATCCTGTTTTTATTCTCCTTTTTTATCCTCAAAGATATCGCTTATAATTGTCAAAAATTGTATAATAATTCTACCCACTCAGTCCATTTTGGAATTTTACCTACTCAGTACATTTTGGACTGACCCTGATATACTACAGGAAAGTTCTACTATGTGAAAAGCATTACTGGGCTAAAAGAAGTTGCACCCAGGTGGTAAATCGCATAGAACAGACTAACAATAGTATTGAGCCAGTTGTTCATTTTGTGTTTTATTGTTGTAATAAATCTGTATAACTCGCACACTTAAAGGGCCATTATACACTCATTTTTTCTTTGCATAAATGTTTTGTAGATGATCTATTTATAAAGCCCATAAAGTTTTTTTTTTTTAAATGTATAATTTTGCTTATTTTTAAATATCATTTCTCTGATTTTCAGACTCCCAACCAAGCCCCAAAGTTTTATTTGAATACCATCAGCTACCTTCTTCAGCTTGCTTCTGTTTGTGTAAAGGGTCTTTTCATATGCAAAAGAAGGGGAAGGGGGGGAGTGTCTTATTTCCCACTTGCAGTGGGCTTTCCAACTGCCTTTTCAACAGAGCTAAACTGAAAGCTTCTAAGTACGTTTTTAAACCATTTTATACTGGATTTTTATATTAGTATCTGTGCATCTTATTCTTTATTGTAGTGTCTATTATATGCAGTTATATCTATACTGCATGTAATATATATCTATAAAAGAAGGGGGAGGGGGGAGTGTCTTATTTCCCACTTGCAGTGGGCTTTCCAACTGCCTTTTCAACATAGCTAAACTGAAAGCTTCTAAGTACGTTTTTAAACCATTTTATACTGGATTTTTATATCAGTATCTGTGCATCTTATTCTTTATAGTAGTGTCTATTACATGCAGTTATACGAAAATGAGTGTATACTGTCCCTTTAAGCCTTCTGGCGCTCCTTACTCTCCCATTCTTTATCAAAATGCTCACAGACTGTTGTAGTGCCCTTAAATAGAACTTATTTCTATGTTCATTGGCCAATCCATTTTCATGTTCAACCAATAGGAAACAGTTATTTTTGTGTTTGAAGTATGTGATTCACTTTTTTCTCTGCCAATCAAATTGAATTTATAGGATTACAAACTAGCATTAGGTAAATTGATATAAGGCTAATAGTGTTTTGTCATAAAAAAAGAACAATAAAGATAATAATAAATAGAAATAAATAATAATAAATAATTGACAAAACATAAATTATGCTTACATGATAATTTCCTTTTCTTCTGATGGAAAGAGTCCACAGCTGCATTCATTACTTTTGGGAAAAAAGAAACTGGCCACCAGGAGAAGGCAAAGACAACCCAGCTAAAGGCTTAAATACTCCTCCCACTCCCCTCATCCCCCAGTCATTCTGCGGAGGAACAAGGAACAGTAGAATAAATATCAAGGTGAAAGGTGCCAGAAGATTATAAGGACGCCCCACATAAAATTACGGGTGGGGAGCTGTGGGCTCTTTCCATCAGAAGAAAAGGAAATTATCAGGTAAGCATAATTTATGTTTCTTTCATGTAATTGGCAAGAGTCCATGAGCTAGTGACGTATGGGATATACAATCCTACCAGGAGGGGCAACGTTTCCCAAACCTCAAAATGCCTATAAATACACCCCTCACCACACCCCCAATTCAGTTTTACAAACTTTGCCTCCTATGGAGGTGGTGAAGTAAGTTTGTGCTAAGATTTCTACGTTGATATGCGCTTCTCAGCATTGTTGAAGCCTGATTCCTCTCAGAGTACAGCGAATGTCAGAGGGACGTGAAGGGAGTATCACTTATTGAATATAATGATTTCCCTAACGGGGGTCTATTTCATAGGTTCTCTGTTATCGGTCGTAGAGATTCATCTCCTACCTCCCTTTTCAGATCGACGATATACTCTCATATACCATTACCGCTACTGATAACTGTTTCAGTACTGGTTTGGCTATCTGCTATATGTGGATGGGTGTCTTTTTGGTAAGTATGTTTTTATTACTTAAGACACCTCAGCTATGGTTTGGCACTTTATGCATTTATATAAAGTTCTAAATATATGTATTGTACTTATATTTGCCATGAGTCAGGTTCATGTATTTCCTTTTTGCAGACTGTCAGTTTCATATTTGGGGAAGTTAATATTAAGAAATATTTTTCTTACCTGGGGTTTAGTCTTTTTTTCAATTGACTACTTTGTTTCAAATTGCAGGCTGCGCCAAATGCTACACTTTATTGCGTCATTCTTGACACGAGAATTTTTTGGTGCGAAAGGCACGTCCGTTGACGCAAGTTCGTCATTTCTGGCGTCGTAATTGACACAGATGTTCACACAGGGTTGCATCGTTAGTGATGCGAGTGTGTCATTTCCGGACATGGTTGGTGCCCAAAAAAATTTCAGTTACGTTGTGCGTCATACTTGGCGCTAATTTTTTTTCAATATTTATTTGCCCCATTGCTTTTGCCTCTTGCCTTTTCCATGTCAGAGGGCTATGGTATTTGCATTTTTTTCCCATTCCTGAAACTGTCATATAAGGAAATTGACAAATTTTGCTTTATATGTTGTTTTTTATTTTACATTTTGCAAGATGTCTCAATCTGATCCTGCCTCAGAAGTATCTGTTGGAACTTTGCTTCCTGATGTCGGTACTACTAAAGCTAAGTGAATTATATTTCCAAATGTCATTGTATGATAAACTTTTTACATGCAGATATTGTATCCATCAGTTTATAGTACATTTAATGTACATGTTATACCTATGAAATTTTAAGAATTTGTTTCTGATTCTATTCAGAAGGCTTTTGTCTGCTATTCTGCCTTCTAATTATTATAAAGGTCATTTAAAGCTTCTCATAAGGTTGATGAAATTTCAAATGACCGACAATGTAATGAATTATCCTTTTCTGATGAGGATCTATCTGATTTAGAAGATCTTTCCTCAGATATTGACACTGAAAAATCTACTTATTTATTTAAAATTAAGTATTTTCGTTCTTTGTTAAAAAGAGGTGTTAATTATTTTGGATATCATGGAAACTAGTGCTCTTGATATTAGAACTAGTAAATTTTGTTTTTTAAACCTCCTGTGATTGCTGTGATTGCTCCAGAGTTTTTTTCCGCTCCTGATGCTATTTCTCTTATGATTTCTAAGGAATGGACTTAGCGGGGTACTTATTTTATTCCTTCTTCAAGGTTTAAAAAAAAAAATAAAAAAAAAATTATCTTTTTATCAGCAATTTCTATAGAGTTTTTAGAAAAAAAATGCTCAACTTGTTGGGGCTATTTCTACTCTTGCTAAATGTACCTCTATTCCTATGGAAGATAGTACTTAAGTTCTTTTAGATAGGAGACTTGAATCTTATCTAAGGAAAGCTTATTTATATTCAGGTCGTCTCAGGCCTGCATTTTCTTTGGCTGATGCTGCAGCTGCATCAACTTTTTTGTTGGAGATTTAGCGCAACAAGAATTGGACTCTGATTTATTTAGTATTGTTCGCTTTCTGCAACATACTAATCAGTTCTGATGCCATTTTTTATATCATTAAGATTGGTGTTAGATCTATGTCTATAGCTATTCTTAGCTACAAGAGTTTGAGGCTTAAATCTTGGATTGTTGTTATGACTTTTTAAGTCTAGATTGCTATTTCTTCTTTCCAAGGTAATAAGAGACCTAAAGGTAAATATTAAGCTTCTAAATTGTTTTCGTTCTTTTTTTCAATAGGGAACAAAAACCTAATCCTTCCCTATGGAATCTGTTTCCATTTGGAAACCTTCTTTAAATGGAATAAATCCAACCCATTTAAGAAACCAAAAAGCCAGCCCCTAAGTCCGCATGAAGGTGCGACTCTCATTCCTGTTCAACTGGTAGGGGGCAGATTAAGGTTTTTTTCAAGAAAATTTTGGATAATTCGGTCCAAATCAATGGTTTCAGAGTATTGTCTCTCAGGGGTTTCGAATAGGATTCTGAATAAATCCTCCTGTGAGAAGATGTTTTTCTCTCACGTATCCCAGCAAATCCAGTTAAAGCTCAGGCTTTCCTGAAGTGTGTTTCAGACCTGGAGTTTCAGGGGTAGTCATGCCAGTCCTTTTCAGGGACAAGGTCTGTTTTTTTTTTATTCAAATCTATTCTTTGTCTCAAAGAAGGAAATTTCATTCAGACCAATTCTGGATCTGAAAATTTTGAATCGTTATGTAAGAATACCAATTTTCAAATGGTGTCTTTAAGGACTATTCTGCCTTTTATTCAGCAAGGACATTTTAGGTCCATACTGATTTGCAGGATGTATATCTTTATATTCTGATTCATTCAGATCATTATCAGTTCCTGAGATTCTCTTTTCTAGACAAGCGTTACCAATTCGTTGCTTTTCCATTTTTTAATTAGCAGCCGCTTAAAGAATCTTTTTTTAAAAAAAGTTTTTGGTGCCCTGCTTTATGGAAACCAGAGAGCAGGGTATTGCGGTGTTTCCTTATTTGGATGATTTTGGTACTAGCTCAGTCCTCCATTCTGCAGAATCTCACACTAATCAATCAGTGTTGTTTCTTCGGAAACATGGTTGAAGGATCAATTTACCAAAGAGTTTCTTGATTCCTCAGACTAAGGGTCACCTTTTTTAGGTTTCCAGATAGATTCAGTGTCCATGACTCTGTCTCTAACAGACAAGAGACGTTTGAAAGTGGTTGCAGTCTGTCGGCACCTTCAGTCTCAGTCTTTTCCTTCAGTGGTTATGTGCATGGAAAATTTAGGTCTCATGACTGCATTTCCCTTTGCTCGTTCTCACATGAGACCTCTCCAGCTTTGTTTGATGCAATCCATGGTGCAGGGATTATATTAAGATATCTCAATTAATATCCTTAAATCCCAATATTTGACACTCTCTGACGTGGTGGTAAATCACCAGTGTTTAGTTCAAGGGGCTTTTTTGTTCGGCTAACCTGGACTATGATCTCTACAAATGCAAGTCTTTCAGGTTGGGGAGCTGTTTGGAGATCTCTGACAGCACAAGGGGTTTTGGAAATCTCAAGAGGCGAGATTATCAATCAATATTTTAGATCTCCGTGCTATTCGCAGAGCTCTTCAGTTTTGGCCTTTGTTGAAGAGAGAACTGTTCATTTATTTTCAAACAGACAATATCACATACAGTGACATTTGTCAATCAGCAGGGTTGGACTCACAGTCCACAAGCTATGAAGAAGTATCTTGGATACTTGCTTGCGCGGAATCCAGCTCCTGTCTAATTTCTGCGGTGCATTTCCCAGATATAGACATTGGGAGGCGGATTATCTCAGCCATCAGACTTTACATCCTGGGGAGTGATTCCTCTATCCAGATGTGTTTTCTCAGATTGTTCAAGATATGGGGTCTTCCACAGATAGATCTGATGGCCTCTCATCTAAACAAGAGACTTCCCAGATGCCTGTCCAGGTTCAGGGATTTTCAGGCGGAAGCAGTGGGTACGCTGACACTTCCTTGGTGTTATTATCCTGCTTATATTTTCCGGCCTCTAGTTCTTCCTCCAAGAGTGATTTCCAGAATCATCATGGAACAATCGTTTTTGTTGCTGGTGGCTCCAGCATGGCCCCACAGGTTTTGGTATGCGGATCTTGTTCGGATGTCCAGTTGCCAACCTTGGCCATTTCCGTTAAGGCTGGACCTACTGTCTCAAGGTCCATTTTTCCATCAGGATTTCAAATCATTAAATTTGAAGGTATGGAAATTGAACGTTTAGTGCTAAGTCATAGAGGTTTCTCTAACTCAGTGATTAATACTATGTTACAAGCTCGTGAATCTATCTCTAGAAAGATTTATTATTGAGTTTGGAAGACCTACATTTTATGGTATTCTTCTCATAAATTCTCTTGGCATTCTTTTAGAGTTGCAAGAATTTTTCAGTTTCTTCAGGATAGTTTGGATAAGGTTTTGTCTGCAAGTTCCTTTAAGGGACAAACCTCTGCTCTTTCTGTTTCATTCACCGAAAGATTGCTAAACTTCCTGATATTTACTGTTTTGAACAGGCTTTAGTTTGTATTTAAGCCTGTCATAAAATCAATCTCTCCTCCTTGGAGTCTTAATTTGGTTTTGAAGGCATTACAGGGCTCCTCCATATTGAGCCTATGCATTCTTTGGAAATTTTACTACTTTCTTGGAAAGTATTGTTCCTTTTGGTCATCTCTTCTGCTAGAAGAGTTTCTGAGCTATCTGCTTTTTCTTGTGAATCTCCTTTTCTGATTTTTCATCAGGATAAGCCAGTTTTGTGGACTTCATTTCTATTTTTTCCTAAGGTTGTGAATTCTAACAACATTAGTAGAGAATTTGTTGTTCCTTCCTTGTGTCCTAATCCTAAGAATTCTTTGGAAAAGATCTTTTCATTCTTTGGATGAGAGCTTTGAAATATTATATTTAAGCTACTAAGCAAAGACTTCAAGTCTATTTGTTATATTTTCTGGTCCTAGGAAAGGTCAGAAAAACTTCTGCTATTTCCTTGGTTTGTTGATTATAGCTTTTTGATTCTTCAAGCTTATTGGAGTCGGGTTAAGCCCCGCTTCAGAGAATTTCAGCTCATTCTACTAGATCAGTCGCCACTTTGTGGGCTTTTAAGAATGAAGCTTCAGTTGTTTAAATTTGCAAGTGGCAATTTGGTCTTCTTTACATACATTTACTTAATTCTACCATTTTAATATTTCTGCTTCTTCACAAGCAGTTTTTGGTAGAAAAGTTCTTCAGGCAGTTGTTTCAGTTTGATTCTTCTGCTGATGTTTTAAGTTTTTCTTTTCTTCATGAGAATAATTTATATTTTGGGTTGTGGATTAATTTTTCAGCATATGGCTGTTGTTTATTTTTATCCCTCCCTCTCTAGTGACTCTTGCGTGGAGTTCCACATCTTGGGTATTTGATATCCCATACTTCACTAGCTCATGGACTCTTGCCAATTACATGAAAGAAAACATAATTTATGTAAGAACTTACCTGATAAATTCATTTCTTTCATATTGGCAAGAGTCCATGAGGCCCACCCTTTTTATGGTAGTTATGATTTTTTTGTATAAAGCACAATTATTTCCAGATTCCTCTATTGATGCTTTTTACTCCTTTCTTTATCACCCCACTACTTGGCTATTCATTAAACTGAATTGTGGGTGTGGTGAGGGGTGTATTTATAGGCATTTTGAGGTTTGGGAAACTTTGCCCCTCCTGGTAGGATTGTATATCCCATAAGTCAATAGCTTATGGACTCTTGCCAATATGAAAGAAATTAATTTATCAGGTAAGTTCTTACATAAATTATGTTTTTTCTTCTTAAATGGAAAGAGTCCACAGCTGCATTCATTACTTTTGGGAAAACAATACCCAAGCTATAGAGGACACTGAATGCCAAGACAGGAGGGTACAATAGGCGACCCATACTGAGGGCACCAGGCCTGAACCTCTAACCAATAAAAAACCCTGCTTCATCCGAAGCCGAGAACATTTTAAGAGGAAAAGCTCCAATGACACTGACTCGAGAGAAAGTCCAGAAGCCAAACCAGAGACCGCAAACGGACTCGACTGAGCCAACAGTCCTCCAGGAGACACTGTCGCCCAACAAACGGTCCCCCACCGCTCATCTCCACAAATGAAGGAGACTCCAGCCGAAACCCTCAAAGGAACAAGGCAAAGGAGAACCAAGGAAACTGAAAGGTCCCCTAATACAAAAAGAACACCTCCACAAGTGAGCCCAGCTCACAGAGACCCAAAGGGGCCCAAACAGGAAAAGGAGGCTATGCCTATACCAAGCGAAACCCAGGATAAGACTGGGCACAGAGACAGAACAGCCGTCTCTCCAAAATCCTGCAAGCACGGAATGCAACCGATGAGGTAAAGTCCTCCCAGTGTCTGGCCATAGAATACCAAGGAATTTGACCATGGAAAAGTGTGTAATACACCCAGGTGAAAAACCCAAGTTTAAGAACACAGAATCCCAACAGGATGACACAGAGGGTAGTTGTGAGGACGAAGAAGCAGTCAAGCAAGAAACAGACCACCAAAGCAACCCCCAGACAGAGGGCATGTTCCAGGCAACCTAAGTTGCCGGACCTACACACAGGTCCCTAAAAAGGGGAACACAAAACCTCAATCAAGGCCCCCCAAGAAGGAGAGTATACCCTCAGAACCAGAAGGAAAAGTAAACACTTATCAAATCAATGGAGCAAGTTGAAAGGAAAATATATAACCTAGCAGACTAAGCTAACAGGATATACTCAACAAAGCTTACACATCCAGAGGAGTTCTTCTTACTAAGCTGGGTTTTCTTCCTAAGGTAGTGTTGGATCGCAGTATTAATCAGGAAATTGTTGTTCTTTCCTTTTGTCCCAATCCTTCTTCCCAGAAGGGATGTCTTTTGCATATCCTGGATGTTGTGCATGATCTAAAATTTTACCTTCAAGCAACTAAAGATTTTTGGCAAATTACTGCCCTGTTTGTTGTTTTCTCTGGTAAGCGTAAGGGTCAGAAGGCCACTTATACTACCCTTTCTCTCTGATTGAGAAGTGTTATCCGGTTAGCTTATGAGGCAGCTGGACAGCAACCTCCTGAGAGAATTATGGCTCATTCCACTAGGGCTGTCTCCTCTTCATGGGCTGCCTGTCTTGTTCTCTCTCCCTTTTCATTCTGTGTCCTCTAGCTTGGCTATTGGTTCCCACTAGTAATTCGAATGAAGTTGTAGATTCTCCATGCCATAGAAAAGAAAACAAAATGTATGCTTACCTGATAAATTTCCTTTTCTTTTGATGAAAGAGTCCACAGCTGCGACCCACCCTCAGCTGGACCAACCCAGCCTCCGGGATCCAAGACAGGGAAACAAGAATCCCGAAACAGGTACAGGAACGAGCGTAAGGATAGCACAGCCATCCCCACAGAGCACAAGTACAACCCGACTCTGAAACAAACAACAAGGCCATAGACCCTAAGAATCTATCAAAATAAAGGCCCAACAAGTCTGCTTGGAGCCAGCAAGACCCCAGGGGAAACCATTCCCACCTTTCCGCCTCCCATCCAGAAGAAGCCCTAAGGAAGAACTCTATCTCCATAAGGAGGAGAAAATCCCCTAAAGAAAAGGGATGATGCCGGAAGGGCAACAACTGTCCTCAAGGTCTGAAGGTACCGGCTAATGGGAAGAGAAATTCCCAACACAGATTTCCTAGTAAAGGACCCCCCTACAAGTGGCTTGCTGAGCAGAGGCACAGCCAACCCATTCGCCTGCAGAGCAGGGAATCCACGGCAACACTGGTAAGCTGACCAGGGGAATGCAACCCTAAGGCGCACCAGAAATTGGACATCCAATGCCAGCAGCTGGGTATGAACCAACCACCCTAGCGGTTCAAGCCACATGGCTAACCACCAGATGACATGGGCTATTCTGTGACAAAGAACAAAAAATACTCTGAAATCCTGGCCAATCATGACTAGGTTAGGTAGCTGGAGCAAGGAGACAGCCCAAGTTCCCACTACCGTGGAACACCCCAACCAGCCCTGAGATCCAAGATTCCAAAACCACCCAAGACTAGGTTAGTAAAATGGCCAAGCGAAGCTTCAGCAACCGGAAGTCTCAGGGAGAAAAACAGGTCTGGGTACCCTAGAACTAAACACCCCAACTGGCCAAAAAAACAGATGCAAGGGTACGGAGGCATATCCAGAAAAGCCAGATAGTGAGAGAACTCGAAAGCCCCAACCAAAAGAAGGAACCACCCCTAGCTAAGTCCAACGCTCCAAGGAGCAAGGCTATAAGTCTTATGAAGATACCTCACAGAGTCTCAGGACGAACAAGGGATACCTCAAAGTCACAAAAATCCTACTAACAGGACTAGTCTCCCTAACACCTCTGCAGAAGCAGAGGACACAAGGAAGAGAAGGCACTAAGCCTACCCAGCTCCAGAGAACCCCGAGCTAAACAAAAATCCCCGCAGAGAACAACCATCACTGGAAATACGTTTGGGATATGTTTAGACTGTAAATTAGGATGGTGAATTTTGCACACCTTTGAAAAAAACTTTATCCCAATGTTTTATAGAAATGTGCTATGGTGAGAAAAGGTGGCGCAAATTAATGCTAATTCCCTGTGTGTGAAAAAATGGTATTTGCTCAGTATTGTTAATACTGAAAGTTCAGTTTCTTATATTGTTTCTTATATTCAGTTTCTTAAATTTTGATAAGTTTAGCGAGTATCGCTGTGAATGCTGTGTGGCACAAATGCTAATTTCCTACTTATGATATGTTTGTGTTGATTCTAATACACTTTGTCGCTATACCTTAATTGTAGAAATATGTGAATACTCCGCTTTTGTCACTATGTGTAATAGAATACTCCTTAATTGTAAATAAAACCAATATACGCGATACAATTAATACAATTTTATTAAATCATAAAAAATAAAAAATATATATATATTTGCATAATATTAGATTGACACCGGTGTCTATTGGTAATATATAAAATTCTAAAAAATAGATAAAATCTTAAAATCTTAATTGTCACAGTTTATGTTTTTAACATTATCTCTGTTACAATGGTATGAACGATGCTTTGTATATAGTTCAGATTTGTAGTTTCTGATTTCTTGCTTAGGTTTGAATTTAACCAAACAATTTAGGCAAGGTATATGTGATGTCTGTCACACTAAATTATATTTGTGCGATCTAGTACCTTAAAGTGTATCTGTTTGATAACACTTTCTTAGTTGGAGAATTGTGCGTTTAAATAAATGCCGCTGTTTGAATCCCTTCAGTAACTTTGCTTGCTTTGTTTGTTAGGGTGTTGGATCTCACTGGCAGTTAAATATATGCCGCTGGATGATTCTTTCTGTGGTTGGAGATCAGCCTTCTGGAAATATGTATAGGTGGTTTTTTCTTCTTCGTGGTTGTCTTGGCGTGAAAGCTCACCCTGATGTGAATGCTTTGTGCAGTTCCCGTGACCGCTCTGTTTCTTTTTCGTTTTGTCAGTCTGTGACGGATCGAGCTCCTTGGAGGTTGTTGGTTCCTGATTATATCTTTAGTGTGGTTGTTTTTCAACCGTCAGGTGAAGAATCTTTTGCCGCTTCAGTCGGCTGTTCTTTGCCTTTGTTTCTTCTTTGTCGGTCAGTGACCGATCCGATTGCTGTAGTGTCAAAGAATGCAGTTGCAAAAGATGTTGGAAAAGTTACCACTGTAACAGTTTGATGTTAAGTGCGGTTGAATGCGCCGCCAGATGGATATTTTCAGTTTCAGATGGGTTTAGCTGAATTACCCTTTCTTTGATATGTGGTTGGAAGCGCTCCTCTCGTGTCTCTCAAATCCGTGCAAAGGTACTCTGGTATCTACGCGTTTCGGCTTCAAAGCCTTTCTCAAGATACCTGAAGGATGGATTAGCCTGCTATTTATACCTATTTGGGTTAACAGTTTAATTGCCGGTTTAGTGTTCTGTCCTTTATGTGTGATTTTCACTTTAATTCAGATAGGTTCTTTGTTTGTGGATTGTGGAACATAAAGTTCATGATGAGTTTATTAGGTTCTTATAGTTGGAGGAAAAAACATCTATGAAAATATATCTATACAACATGACTATAAGGAGTATGCTAATTAACGTGTGTAAACATTGATTGCATCTTGAGTCTGATTTTTTTAAATAACTATATTGTCGTTTATATTTTTGTTTCCCATAGGAAAGAGACCCATATCACATTCCATTCATTACCACTTATTCCAGTCAATACAAACAGATAGAAAATATCATAAAGAAACATTGGCACATTGCCAAAAGTGACCCCATCATAGGGAAAAGATTAAAGCAACACCCAGACATTATATTTCGAAAAAAGCCACCAGTTTGAAAAATATTTTAGCCCCTAGCGAGTACAAACAACAGAAAATCCATACTAATCAACAAGATCTAAATAATGAAACTATATCTGGTTTCTTCCCATGCCATGAGTGCAAATCATGCAAACACAGCACCAAATCCAAATTAGTCAAATCCACCGTGACAAATAAAGAAGTAAAAATAAATGATGTTATCAGATGCACGGACAACAATATCATATATCTTATAGAATGCACTTGCAAACTTCAATATTTAGGTCAAACGAGCATAAAGTTGAAAGACAGGATGAGAGAACACATCCTCAGTATTGAGAAAGAAAGAGACAATACGAAATTATATGCACATTTTAAAACATTTCATAGAGGAAATCCCAATCAAATGCTATTTTGGGGTATCAGGAAAATTAAACCAGACAGCAGAGGAGGCAATCTGGGAAAGAAACTTCTCCACCAAGAAGCAAAGCTGATATTCGAAATGGGAACCCTGCACCCAAAAGGTTTAAATAGTGAATTAGATTTAAATGCCATTCTCTAAAATAATCTAAACAACAATATCTGCTATTAAATTAAATAAAAACCAGTAGCTCTCTGGAAAAAGAAATCAAAACCAAATCTAATACAAACCTAATCTGATTACTCAACAGTCAATTTCAGAAGGCAGCCCAATGAACATTTAATATACATTAAGTTAAATTTAAAATTAAATATTATAATTTAATAAAGATAATCTCACATGTAAACTGTCTACCAAATAGGCACACGTGCTCAATAAACAGTTATACCTTATATTACTTCTTAAACAGTCTAAACAATGTCACATATACACCAGGTTAACAATCCAAATTAAAAACCTCCCTAAAAAGTTATATACATATGTAAATTCCAAAATAGAAATTCACAAATCTAGAATAAGTTTTATATTTAGAATGAACCTCCACAATATAAGATCATTTTTATATAATCAACCAGCACAAAAATGAACATACCAATAGAAAATAATCAGGTAGTGATACCACTGAGTGAAGATAAAAGGATTTTCCATTTTTGCGCATAATCACACCAATTAGTAAAATTAAGATAATATATTTCAAACATATACTAAGAAAAAAATGAGCTAACTCATGCACACACTGAAGAATTGTATGAACGACCAAAAATTGGGAAACAAAAATATAAACGACAATATAGTTATTTTCAGACTCAAGATGCAATCAATGTTTACACACGATAATTAGCATACTCCTTATAGTCATGTTGTATAGATATATTTTCATAGATGTTTTTTCCTCCAACTATAAGAACCTAATAAACTCATGATGAACTTTATGTTCCACAATCCACAAACAAAGAACCTATCTGAATTAAAGTGAAAATCACACATAAAGGACAGAACACTAAACCGGCACTTAAACTGTTAACCCAAATAGGTATAAATAGCAGGCTAATCTATCCTTCAGGTATCTTGACAAATGCTTTGAAGCCGAAATGCGTAGATACCAGAGTACCTTTACACGGATTTGAGAGACACGAGAGGAGCGCTTCCAACCACATATCAAAGAAAGGGTAATTCAGCTAAACCCATCTGAAACTGAAAATATCCATCTGGCGGCGTATTCAACCGCACTTAACATCAAACTGTTACAGTGGTAACTTTTCCAACATCTTTTGCAACTGCATTCTTTGACACTACAGCAATCGGATCGGTCACTGACCGACAAAGAAGAAACAAAGGCAAAGAACAGCCGACTGAAGCGGCAAAAGATTCTTCACCTGACGGTTGAAAAACAACCACACTAAAGATATCATCAGGAACCAACAACCTCCAAGGAGCTCGATCCGTCACAGACCGACAAAACGAAAAAGAAACAGAGCGGTCACGGGAACCACACAAAGCATTCACTTCAGGGTGAGCTATCACGCCAAGACAACCACGAAAAAGAAAAAACCACCTATACATATTTCCAGAAGGCTGATCTCCAACCACAGAAAGAATCATCCAGCGGCATATATTTAACCGCCAGTGAGATCCAACACCCTAACAAACAAAGCAAGCAAAGTTACTGAAGGGTTTCAAACAGCAGCATTTATTTAACCGCACAATTCTCCAACTAAGAAAGTGTTATCAAACAGATACACTTTAAGGTACTAGATCGCACAAATATAATTTAGTGTGACAGACATCACATATACCTTGCCTAAATTGTATGGTTAAATTCAAACCTAAGCAAGAAATCGGAAACTACAAATCTGAACTATATACAAAGCATCGTTCATACCATTGTAACAGAGATAATGTTAAAAACATAAACTGTGACAATTAAGATTTTAAGATTTTATCTATTTTTTAGAATTTTATATATTACCAATAGACACCGGTGTCAATCTAATATTATGCAAATATATATATATTTTTTATTTTTTATGATTTAATAAAATTGTATTAATTATATCTAGTATATTGGTTTTATTTACAATTAAGGAGTATTCTATTACACATAGTGACAAAAGCGGAGTATTCACATATTTCTACAATTAAGGTATAGCGACAAAGTGTATTAGAATCAACACAAACATATCATAAGTAGGAAATTAGCATTTGTGCAACACAGCATTCACAGCGATACTAGCTAAACTAATCAAAATTTAATATAAGAAACTGAACTTTCAGTATTAACAATACTGAGCAAATACCATTTTTTCACACGCAGGGAATTAG
This sequence comes from Bombina bombina, assembly GCF_027579735.1. Classification (NCBI taxonomy): domain Eukaryota; kingdom Metazoa; phylum Chordata; class Amphibia; order Anura; family Bombinatoridae; genus Bombina; species Bombina bombina. The sequence continues at coordinate 746,222,840 of NC_069500.1, forward strand.
CATTCATTTGCGCCACCTTTTCTAACCATAGCACAACCATCACCGGAAACACAGATCCCTAAAAGGAGATCCACTCACCCGGAGGCAATGGAAGAAGACCCAAAGGCCTCTATAACTCAGTCAAGAGTAAGAGCTGCATCTATATATACTAGAAACAGCTGACACGTACACCTGCAAGGTGTCAAGAGCTGCACCAGGTTTCAAACTGCAAATCTTCCGCATGCTAGACAGCTATCCTGTACAAGCTGTTGGATCAAGCCCAAAAGGAAAAATCCAGAGGCCTAAAAAATGAAGGCCAAATCGCTCAATAGCGGTAAAGAGCATTAAGCCCTCCCACCCTCCACCACATGAGGGAGGAAACTCTAAGTTCTGATGAAATCAGATGCCAGAGAGAGTGACACAGCGGAGAAAACTCCCCTGCCCGGTCATCTATGACTGAAGGCTATAAGGACTAAAACAATCCTTCCCACCTCACAAACCCACAGGTCCTCTTGAATGCTTAGTTGAACATGAAAAAACAATGATAACCTGAGGATTCAGTGCTTCTACCGAACCAGCTGAGCAGAATAGCGCCACATGTCTGAACAGCCGCAAGACGAACGAACCCAACAGGACCAGCCTGCACCTAGGGTCCCAACCAGCAAGCTGCGTAAATTCTCCCTTGTAGGGGAAAAAAACAGAAAACAGACATTTTTAACAGAGGACTAACATGTTCAACAACTTCCGAAGAAGTAATAAAGAGTTCCAATCCCAGAAGGTTCCCGAAGGAAACAAAATCAAATAAAAGACATCCCATCGGATATAAATAAAATATAAGGCAACCTGGAGGTTAACACCCAAAATGACACAGGCCTAACCGCAGGACCAGCCCTATCTTTCAAAAACTGGGAAAGATCTCAAACAAATGTCAATCAGGAGATGACTTCATCCCCATATGTCTAATGAGGTGCACCATTCAAATTATCAGACTGAAATTCCCCATATCTGGTAACAATAGGGTTATTCAATAACTGAAAAACATGTCTGAGCAACACGCGAAGGCGCGCAATCCTGTAATGGAAGGCACAACACTCAGGGACAGATACCCCCGCAGGGAACTGTAGAGGCCCTCCCCAAGGCGGAAGGCCTGGGACAATAGGGCATGAGCACATTCTCAAATAAACGTCTGGACTCTGCAGACGAACAATAGCCAAAATTATGTGGAAGCGAAAATGTGCTGCAACCTCCGGGGGAAACATGCCACCCCTCATGGAGGAACCATAAACTGGGTTACCCGCATGTGCAGAGTATGATTTGGTAGAGAAACTCGCCTCTCGGAGGACAGGACCCCCAGAGGCGGATGGCTCAGCAGTCCCTTGATTCCCAGAGCCCAAGGAACCAGGAGCTCTGAAATGGCATACAGAACAAAACTGGTTGACAGGCGTCAACAAGGCCACTCAGGATTCATCACCAGACACAGAATCTGAATTTGAAATCAAAATAGTCTCAGTATCAGAATCCTCTGTAACTGAATCTGAAATTAACAGTCTCAGCATCAAAATCCTCCATAACTGGATAGAGGATATTTAAATATGAATTAAAGTAGTGAAAACTAAAAACGACACTCACCACCTCCTATGACCAGACCCCTGCAGACTAGAAAATTTCCTTCGCCACGCGGTCGGATATGCGGAAATGTAAAAACGGAAAGTAGCCACGCCCGAACACAAGGTGAACCGTACAGTCCAAACAAGCGCACCAAACCAAAAGGCCGCATCATTTCCAAAGGCGTCTATGTTTGAACCACAAGCCCAGTAAACATTGCACATAAGCAGGTTAAATCACATAACAAACATGATTATAAACCCCCATGTCCAATAACCCTTGATTCCAAGACTCACTGAGACCCTTACGTATAAGTTAGACCTGCAAGGTGGTAGCCTCTCAGGAAAAATTAAAATTACAATACATGGCAATAAAGTAAAATGAAACAATTTTACCGGAACACGGCCCTTCAAGTGTGACGGATAGTAGCATCGCCTCCGCCATGCACTTGAGAGAAAAAAGCAGGCAGCGAAGCGAAGTTCGACAACGCTGATTGTTTGAGGAGCTGTTAATGAGTCGGGATGGTTTCACAGAAAGAAACTCCCTGCATCTCCGGACTCTGACTTTCACTGAGAGACTGACAGGACTACCTAAAACTCCTGTCCAATGCCGAAGTGTACTACCCTCCATAAGAGACAAAAACAAAAATAAAAAATTCTGACACTTCTCTGCCATCCTCCTGGGACGAAAGGAAAAGAATGACTGGGGGATGAGGTTAGTGGGAGGAGTATTTAAGCCATTGGAGCTTGATGCCCCGATGGCTTGATGCCCCATGTTTCTGGTGAGCCTGCAGGCTCGCCAGAAACAGCAGTTATGAAGCAGCGGTCACAAAGACCGCTGCTCCATAACCCTGTCTGCCTGCTCTGAGAAGGCGGACAGACATTGCCGGAATTCAACCCGATCGAGTACGATCGGGTTGATTGACACCTCCCTGCTGCAGGGGGCGGCGTTGCACCAGCAGCTCTTGTTGCTGGTGCAACGCTGCCCCCTGCAAGATCGCGGCCAATGGGCAGTGAGCAGGGAGGTGTCAATCAACCCCGATCATACTCAATTGGGTTTAATTGTGGCGATTCCTGTCCGCCTGCTCAGAGCAGGCGGACAGGGTTATGAAGCAGTGGTCTGTAGACCGCTGCTTCATAACTGCTGTTTCTGGCGAGTCTGAAGACTCGCTAGAAACACAGGCCCTCAAGCTCTATTCGGAGCTTGATAAATGGACCTCATAGCCTAGAAGATTAACGGCTAGATTTAGAGTTCTGCGGCCAAAGGGGTGCGTTAGCTACGCTGGCTTTTTTCCCCCCTCACCTTTTAAATACCGCTGGTATTTAGAGCTCACAGAAGGGCTGCGTTAGGCTCCAAAAAGGGAGCGTAGAGCATATTTACCTTTAACTTTAAATTCCAGCGGTGCTTACGGACGCGGCCAGCTTCAAAAACGTGCTCGTGCACGATTCCCCCATAGGAAACAATGGGGCTGTTTGAGCTGAAAAAAAACCTAACACCTGCAAAAAAGCAGCGTTCAGCTCCTAACGGAGGTACATTGTTTCCTATGGGGAACACTTCCTATGTCTGCACCTAACACCCTAACATGTACCCCGAGTCTAAACACCCCTAACCTTACACTTATTAACCCCTAATCTGCCGCCCCCGCTATTGCTGACCCCTGCATATTATTATTAACCCCTAATCTGCTGCTCCGTACACCGCCGCAACCTACATTATCCCTATGTACCCCTAATCTGCTGCCCCTATATTATATTTACTAACCCCTAACACCGCGGACCCCTATATTATATTTATTAACCCCTAATCTGCCGCCCCCAACGTCGCCTCCACCTACCTACACTTATTAACCCATAATCTGCCGACCGGATCTCGCCGCTACTATAATAAATGTATTAACCCCTAATCCGCCTCACTCCCGCCTCAATAACCCTATAATAAATAGTATTAACCCCTAATCTGCCCTCCCTAACATCGCCGATACCTAACTTCAAGTACTAACCCCTAATCTGCCGAACGGAGCTCACCGCTACTCTAATAAATTTTTTAACCCCTAAAGCTAATTCTAACCCTAACCCTAACACCCACCTAAGTTAAATATAATTTTATTCTAACGAAATAAATTAACTCTTATTAAATAAATTATTCCTATTTAAATCTAAATACTTACCTGTAAAATAAACCCTAATATAGCTACAATATAAATTATAATTATATTGTAGCTATTTTAGGATTAATATTTATTTTACAGGCAACTTTGTATTTATTTTAACCAGGTACAATAGCTATTAAATAGTTAATAACTATTTAATAGTTACCTAGTTAAAATAATTACAAATTACCTGTAAAATAAATCCTAACCTAAGTTACAATTAAACCAAACACTACACTATCAATAAATAAATTAAATAAACTACCTACAATTATCTACAATTAAACCTAACACTACACTATCAATAAATTAATTAAATACAATACATACAAATAAATACATTTAAATAAACTAACTAAAGTACAAAAAATAAAAAAGAACTAAGTTACAAAAAATTAAAAAATATTTACAAACATTAGAAAAATATTACAACAATTTTAAACTAATTACACCTACTCTAAGCCCCCTAATAAAATAACAAAGACCCCCAAAATAAAAAAATGCCCTACCCTATTCTAAAATTAAAATAGAAAAGCTCTTTTACCTTACCAGCCCTGAAAAAGGCCCTTTGCGGGGCATGCCCCAAAGAATTCAGCTCTTTTGCCTGTAAAAAAAAAACATACAATACCCCCCCCAACATTACAACCCACCACCCACATACCCCTAATCTAACCCAAACCCCCCTTAAATAAACCTAACACTAAGCCCCTGAAGATCTTCCTACCTTATCTTCACCATGCCAGGTTCACCGATCGATCCAGAAGAGCCTCCGATGTCTTGATCCAAGCCCAAGCGGGGGCTGAAGAGTGACGTCCATCCTCCGGCTGAAGTCTTGATCCAAGCGGGCAGAAGAGGACATCCGGACCAGCAAACATCTTCATCCAAGCCGCATCTTCTATGTTCTTCAATCCGATGACGACCGTCTGATCTTCAAGACCTCCAGCGCGGATCCATCCATCTTCACCGACGACTTCCCGACGAATGACGGTTCCTTTAAGGGACGTCATCCAAGATGGCGTCCCTCGAATTCCGATTGGCTGATAGGATTCTATCAGCCAATCGGAATTAAGGTAGGAAAATTCTGATTGGCTGATGGAATCAGCCAATCAGATTCAAGTTCAATCCGATTGGCTGATCCAATCAGCCAATCAGATTGAGATCACATTCTATTGGCTGTTCCGATCAGCCAATAGAATGCAAGCTCAATCTGATTGGCTGATTGGATCAGCCAATCGGATTGAACTTGAATCTGATTGGCTGATTCCATCAGCCAATCAGAATTTTCCTACCTTAATTCCGATTGGCTGATAGAATCCTGTCAGCCAATCGGAATTCGACGGACGCCATCTTGGATGACGTCAATTAAAGGAAACGTCATTAGGCGAGTAGGCGTCGGTAGAAGAGGATGGATCCACGTCGGCTGGAAGATGTTGGCTCCGGAAGAAAGAAGATTGAAGATGCCGCTTCATAGAAGACTTCATCCCGATGATGGACTTCTTCAGCGCCCGCTTGGATCAAGACTTCAGCCCGATGATGGATTTCTTCAGCCGCCGCTTGGATCCAGACTTCAGGCGGAGGATGGACGTCACTCTTCAGCCCCCCCTTGGGCTTGGATGAAGATTTAGTAGGGTCTTCTGGACAGATCGGGACCCGGTGTGGTGAAGACAAGGTAGGGAGATCTTCAGGGGCTTAGTGTTAGGTTTATTTAAAGGGGGTTTGGGTTAGATTAGGGGTATGTGGGTGGTGGGTTGTAATGTTGGGGGGGGGTATTGTATGTTTTTTTTTACAGGCAAAAGAGCTGAATTCTTTGGGGCATGCCCCGCAAAGGGCCCTTTTCAGGGCTGGTAAGGTAAAAGAGCTTTTCTATTTTAATTTTAGAATAGGGTAGGGCATTTTTTTATTTTGGGGGTCTTTGTTATTTTATTAGAGGGCTTAGAGTAGGTGTAATTAGTTTAAAATTGTTGTAATATTTTTCTAATGTTTGTAAATATTTTTTTATTTTTTGTAACTTAGTTCTTTTTTATTTTTTGTACTTTAGTTAGTTTATTTAAATGTATTTATTTGTAGGTATTGTATTTAATTAATTTATTGATAGTGTAGTGTTAGGTTTAATTGTAGATAATTGTAGGTAGTTTATTTAATTTATTTATTGATAGTGTAGTGTTAGGTTTAATTGTAACTTAGGTTAGGATTTATTTTACAGGTAATTTTGTAATTATTTTAACTAGGTAACTATTAAATAGTTATTAACTATTTAATAGCTATTGTACCTGGTTAAAATAAATACAAAGTTGCCTGTAAAATAAATATTAATCCTAAAATAGCTACAATATAATTATAATTTATATTGTAGCTATATTAGGGTTTATTTTACAGGTAAGTATTTAGCTTTAAATAGGAATAATTTATTTAATAAGAGTTAATTTATTTCGTTAGAATAAAATTATATTTAACTTAGGGGGGTGTTAGGGTTAGGGTTAGAATTAGCTTTAGGGGTTAAAAAATGTATTATAGTAGCGGTGAGCTCCGGTCGGCAGATTAGGGGTTAATACTTGAAGTTAGGTGTCGGCGATGTTAGGGAGGGCAGATTAGGGGTTAATACTATTTATTATAGGGTTATTGAGGCGGGAGTGAGGCGAATTAGGGGTTAATAACGTTATTATAGTAGCGGTGAGCTCCGGTCGGCAGATTAGGGGTTAATAATTGTAGGTAGGTGGTGGCGACGTTGGGGGTGGCAGATTAGGGGTTAATAAATATAATATAGGGGTCGGCGGTGTTAGGGGCAGCAGATTAGGGGTTCATAGGGATAACGTAGGTGGCAGCGGTGTGCGGTCGGCAGATTAGGGGTTAAAAAATTTTAATAGAGTGGCGGCGATGTGGGGGGACCTCGGTTTAGGGGTACATAGGTAGTTTATAGGTGTTAGTGTACTTTAGAGCACAGTAGTCAAGAGCTTTATAAACCGGCGTTAGCCCAGAAAGCTCTTAACTACTGACTTTTTTCTGCGGCTGGAGTTTTGTCGTTAGATTTCTAACGCTCACTTCAGCCACGACTCTAAATACCGGCGTTAGAAAGATCCCATTGAAAAGATAGGATACGCAAATGGCGTAGGGGGATCTGCGGTATGGAAAAGTCGCGGCTGCAAAGTGAGCGTTAGACCGTTTCATGACTGACTCTAAATACCAGCGGGCAGTAAAAACCAGCGTTAGGAGCCTCTAACGCTGGTTTTGACGGCTACTGCCCAACTCTAAATCTAGGCCTATGTATTTTTATAGTGTTGTCCCTTGCTTCCTGATGTGATGTGAAACCCGCCTGATTAATGTGTACTAATGTCGGTAGGATTCTATTTATTCTGGAAGCAAGAATTTTAGCGAATAGTTTTACATCGACATTGAGTAATCATATAGGTCTAAAATTAGGTGGTGTAATAGGGGATTTACCGGGTTTGGGAATCACAGTTATATGTGCCTCAACCATATTCTGGGGGAAAGGTTTACCTTCTCCTATTTCATTAAAAAGTTTCAATTAATATGGGGTTAGAATGTCTTTGAAATGTTGATAGTATTTTACGGAGTAGCCGTCAGGACCTGGGCTCTTGCCTACATTTAGCTCTTTGAGTACACGAGTTAGTTCAGGTTGGGTGATAGGTGAGTCTAGTTCTTCTAGTTGTTCGGGTGTAAGGGTTGGTAAAGTGCTACCTTGTAGATATTTCTCCACTTCTGACTCATTAAATAAGTGGTCTGCATTCGGAGCAATGTTGTAGAGTTGTGAATAATATTCCCGGAAGTGTTTACCAATTTCAGGGGTAGTTAATATTTTTTTGTTTTTGAGGGGTAATCAGTTTGTGGACAAATGATTTCAGTTTTCTTTTTTAAGGGCTCTAGCCAGTAATTTTTCCTGCTCTATTTCCTTCATAGAATCATTTTTGCTTAAATTTGTGAGTGATAGTTTGTTGTTCTTGTGCTAAGAGTTCTTTTAGTTTGTTTCTTATGGTGAGTAGATCTTTTGAAATCTGGGGGCCAGTGGGTGCCTTTTTATGTTGTAATTCTAAGTTGGATAGTTGCGTAGTTAGGTCGAGGTAGTGTTGGCGTGTGGCTTTCTTATTTTGTGCCTTAAGTTTTATAAATTCGCCCCTCATGTAAAACTTGTGTGTTTGCCATAGGGTAAAAATATTGATATCAGGAGTAGAATTTATTGTAAAAAATTATTTAAGAGATTTTTTTAGTGTTTCCGTGTGTTTAATATTGTTTAGCATAGTATCTTCTAGTTTCCATATACATTCAATGGTTCTAGTGTTAGGCCAGTTAAAGGGACACTGTACCCAAAAATTTTCTTTTGTAATTCAGAAAGAGCATGCAATTTTAAGCAACTTTCTAACTTACTCCTATTATCAATTTTTCTTCGTTCTCTTGCTATCTTTATTTGAAAAAGAAGGCATCTAAGCTTGTTTTGGGTTCTGTACTCTGGACAGCAACTTTTTTATTGGTAAATTAATTTATCCACCAATCAGCAAGGACAACCCAGGTTGTTCAACAAAAATGGGCCGGCATCAAAACTTACATTCTTGCATTTCAAATAAAGATACCAAAAGAATGAAGAAAAATTGATAAAAGGAGTAAATTAGAAAGATGCTTAAAATGTCATGCTCAATCTGAATCACGAAAGAAATTTTTTTTTTACAGTGTCCCTTTAAGGTTGAACATCATAACAGAATGGTCAGACCATGTAGTTGATTTAATTTGGGAGTTGGAAAGGTGTGTGGGCTGATTAGTAAAAAAATAGTTGAGCCTACTGTACATTTTAGTTGGTGCTGAGAAAAAAGTATAGTATTTTTTATCTCCATGGAAATACCTCCATGAATCATATAGGTTATGATCCCTTAAACTTTTACCTAGAAAATATGCTGTTTTCTGAGAAACACGGATATTAGGGTTAGAACTATCCTTTAGTGGTTGGAGTGGAAAGTTGAAGTCCCCCCTAATATAATGACCCCCTTGGCCATATCTATAATTTTCAGAAAAAATGGAATGTGTTTGGGGCATAAATTGTGATAAACGTGACTGGGATGCCATACAATAATCCGAAAACACCTAAAAATCTCCCCTCTATGTCCCTAGTAGTGTGCATGTGTTGATATGCAACATTTTTATGGAGTTATGGAAATGTTCTGTGTATTGGGGGCCTAAGTATTTTGTCTCTCGGTGTCTATGAAAATGTGTCTCTTGTAGAAACAAAATGTCTGCTTGCCATTTATGCAAGTCTAGTAGTGCAATAAAATGCTTGTTGGGTAAATTAAACCCCTTTACGTTCTGAGAAATTATACAAAAATTATGCGGCATGATTTAGTGCAGTTATAGAGGCCTATTTATCAAAGGTCTGGCGGACCTGATCCGACAGTGTGGATCAGGTCCGCCAGACCTCGCTGAATGCGGAGAGCAATATGCTCACAAGAGCTGCTGGTGCCACGCCGCCCCCTGCAGACTCACGGCCAATCAGCAGGGGGGTGTCAATCAACCCGATCGTACTCGATCGGGTTGAATTTCCTGTGATTTCTGTCCGCCTGCTCATAGCAGGCTCGCCAGAAACACGGCCCTCAAGCTCCATTCGGAGCTTGATAAATGGGCCTCATAGTGTGTGTATCCTATAGGATTGAAGCATAGTAGTGTTGCCAGAGAGTTTGAACTGTGCCTTTCCAAAGATGTATAGAATTTGTGTACTATGGATGTCTCATGAAACTAAGAATTACAAAATATTTGTTAAGAACATAAGTAAACAGGATATAAAAATATATCAAATATAGACAATTGTTTTGATCTGTATTGTGAACAAATTTTACAATTAAGCTTGTTTGAAAGAAATAAAAAAAATAAAAAAAAAATAAACTTGAAACTTTTAAACAATATACCTTTCAAAGAACATAGTATACAATACAATGCAATACTAGGGGGGAATCTGAGAGAGACCTGATCTTAGTCTATCTATAGAAATTTCGTTTTAATACGCTGAATAATTTAACTTTACCATTTCAGTAGAAATGATAAGAAGTTCTCAGTCTACTTTAAATAATATATATTAAAACCAGTGTCAGTTATCCGTGATAACAACAAAATCCGATCTATATTAAGCGGATTCAACCTTATTGTGGTGTTTTTGTCCATATTATTATGGAAGAGATGAGGTTATTGTTACTCACAAAGTAAAGAATGTTCATGATCAGGGAGTTTCTGGATCTGAAACATATTCTCCTTTTGATGAGAGTGATGTTAGAGTGCCTGTATGTTGTTAGTCCATACCTTTAGACACCTGTCTAGGGGACAGTCTTTCCTTTTTTGAAGCTTGCACAGTGTCCCAAGTTTCTTTCTTCTTTTCTGCTTGGGTTCTTGTTCCTTCTGATTATTTTCCTGGATGTGTAGATGTTAGAATTGGAGGTTCTAGGTCCATCATTTTACAAAATTGAGGCATTTCTTGAGGTCCTGAGCATGTAATTTTCTGTTGTTATGGATTACCATAAGTTGTAGTGGAAATCACCATCTGTAAGGGATCCGCTTATTTTTTAGCATAATTGTCAAGGGGGACAGTTCCTTTTGTCATTGCAAGGTGGTGCAGATGGAAAGGTCAACATAGAATTGTAGTACAACTCCACGGAATCTCACAGGTTGTTTCTTTCTAGATGCTGCCATAAGATTTTTTTTCTCCTGGAAGTTTTTGGATTTTATAATAATGTCCCTAGGGGGTGCCGTGTCAGGGGGCTTAGGCCTAAGCGCCCTATGGGCTCTTACCCATTGTATATTTGCCGCATTTGGATTGTCTAAAAGGTGTTAAAATAGAGCTGAGAGGTAGACAGGAAAGTCCTTTGGGAGTACAGACTCTGTTGTCCCACGTATTCTCACATTTTCCTTCTTCTCCTATTCTGCATATCCTCCATTTTATCTTGCAAAGAGGTTATTAATTCTGATTGATGTTCAATTGTCTCCTGCATGGATGACAGTTCCTCTCGAACAATGTCTTTATTATCTTCTAAGGCCTCCACTCTGAATCCCAGTGCGTGCATATCCTGCTTTAAATCCATTAATTATTTTCTTATGCACATTCTGACTATCTTGGCAATATCTTTGGTATAGGCTAAAGAGGAGAGGATATATGTAGGAATTTGAGCGTGTTCTCCTGTATCCATTGTGGCATTATCTTGGGAGGAGGCAGTTTGTTTTGGAGACATGTCCTTGTCATTTAAACCCTCTATAGATTTCTGTTCTGAGGGACTAAAAAATGAGCTCATGAATTGTCCTTTAGGCTTTAAGGTTCTAATGGAATTTGTTGGTTTAACTTTTTTCTTAGTAGCCATTTTATAAATATCTGACAGTTCTTAGGCCGCAATAAGAGATAAGGGAGATGATTGATGAAATCTGCCTGGGATAATGTGCAGAATGTAAAAGCTGTAGTTAAAGTTGCATTAACTCTCTTGATTGTTGTATTTTCAAAATTGTTCGCTGCAGTCAGGTTTTGGGTGCAGGAAGTTTAGCTGAGTATCTACTGCTACTAGTAAAAAAAAGTGTTTGTTTGTAGGGATCAGTGAGGTAGTGTCCAATTAGTTGGGGCTCTTACGGGAGCTCTAATTAGCCTGTAGCCTGTTGTGCGTTAGGATTATTATGGAGGTATATCAGTGCTGCATAATATAAATTAGAGGTTGTGAGTTGAATCACTTTATTATGCAGGGTCCTATTTTGTGGATCTAAGGCTCTTAAGTGTCCCCCAAACAGGTGTAGAAACGTTTGTATCTTACCCTTGTTATTCGTATCAGGGTACTGCTGTGTATATCTCCAGCCTCTGTAAGTTAGAGCTAGTGATCCAGTGAATTTGATGCACCACAGGAATTCCAAGATGGCGACCAGCACTTTTCCCCTTGTAGTTTTGAAGCACTTTTGCAAAGAGCCTTTTTAATGTCCAGATAATACCGGAGTTGTAGTGGCAGAGTCACCAAGGAGTCCTCTGCTGATTACACCATTTGTGGTGTGTGGGGGCTTTCAGTAGACAGTGTTTTGCAGCGTTTTCTGCAGTCCTCAATGCGGAGCTCTGGGCTTAAGCAACTTTCTCTGCTGCGGCCAGCTCCACCCCCCAGAAATTTTTGGTTTCATTGGGAATTGTAACATTACCACATATTGCTGATATACGTTGGTTATGTAATGGACAGTTGAATGTACGTATTTAAAAAAAAAAAAAAAGATTTTACCAGACAGCAAAGGTAAATACCAGACTGTCCGGTCAAATACCGGACACCTGGCAACCCTAGAGGCTAAAATAATAGCTGCAGATTCAAGAATCCAAGCTGATGTTTGCTCTTTATTATTATTATTATTATTATTATTATTATTATTACTATAATTATTATTATATAAGTATTTGTTATTTATTTTAAAACTTTATGTATTAAAAGATAATGCCAGCACACATGATCACATTATAGTATTACATTCAGTGCTAATAAAAAGTTGCCAGATCCTAATATACTGTAAATGTTATTATTGTTGGAGTATAGTTTTATTTTTTTGCCCCACCTCCAGAAAAACTCCTGCAGATGCCCATGTGTGTGTTTAAGCAGGGGTTGAATTAAATTTGAAAACCTCATGAAAAGCCGTATAGGGCCCTTTGCATAGCAATTCTAATTGATCTTAATGGGGGCCCCTGTCTGTGTGTTTTCATCTTAAAGGGACATTAAACACTAAGGGCTAGATTACAAGTGGAACACTAATTTATCGCGCGCGCCCATAAACGGGCAAATTCATCCTTTACAGGCGCACAATAAATAACCAGCCATTACAAGTGCTCATGAAATTAACCAGAGGTCAGACCTCTGGTTAATTTTCAAAATAACCCCAATTGGCCCCAAAATAAAGAATATTATTTTTCTTTTATTAAAGAAAATGTAGCATTTTTTTAAATATGAAAAAACTGCAAAAAGCAATTATGAGGGGTTAAAGTTAGTGGGTGTGGGATGCTAGAAAAAAAATGGCACTGAAAAGTGGCTTTATATAGCGGTCTATGGTAACTGTGTGTTCCTTGTAAATATATGTAGACGCTTATATACATATATATTTATGTGTTAATATGTTAATATACACATTTTAACACATACATATATATGTAAATATTCATATACATATATAGTTACAATCTGCTGCCCATTGCTGTGCGACTTGCCGCCTTCGCTGTGCTAGTTCATGCTGTGTCTCACCATGTCAATGCATGAGAAATTGGCTCCCATTGGAGCCTATGGAAGCAGGCTCTTGTGAGCGCAAAGCTTCCATGCAATGGGAACGTGAGGTTGTGTCCGCATTGTGGTTAAATTGTAATACCAGCGCACATTTGTGTGCGCTGGTATTACTCAGTGGATTGCAAATATTGCTTTTGCGAAATAGATATTTTGCGCTCCACTTGTAATCTAGCCCTAAATAAATACTAGACAGAATGACGCATTCACAGCAAAGGTTAGTCTGAGAATAAGTTGTTGATGTATTTTTCAAAGTTTTATTAGCTGTATAAATATTGCCAAAATAAGTGCAAAGTTTTAGTGTAAAAGGTCCAAGGTCACAGGTTTAAATCCCGGCAGGGCCGACTCAGCCCTTCATCCTTCCGAGGTCGATAAAATAAGTACCATTAAAAATTGGGTAATAATAACAACTATTACTATTCAGCTGCCGATTTGGTTAATTCCGAGAGCGAGCTTTGAAAAAGCGCTTTGAGTCCCACTGGGAGAAAGGTGCTATATAAATACTAGTTATTATTATTATTATAAAACAATGGGAGCTGCTACACGGTCAGAAGAAAAGGGTACAGTTGGGGTCCGTTTGTGAACACTTAGGGTACAACTGCTGAGGTTGTACCCTCAATGGATCATAATTACACCTTAAGGAACTAATATGTACCATTTAGTTGTAAAAAGGAACATATATGTTTCCAACTGTCAAAGGGTCCATGTCTGTACCATTTAATCCCCCCAAAAAGGTACAATAATTTGTGTGACCAAAAGGTACAATCACTTGTGTTCAAGGCTGCCAAACCCTGCAAGTCCATTATTCATTCAGTCACCCAAAATGAATGCAACATACATGTTGTACAGCAAAATAGTTATGCAAAATTGTTGTTGGTTATATGCAAGAAGTGGGCAAAGCAAAAAAAATACTTAAAGGGACAGTCTACACCAGAATTTTTATTGTTTGAAAAGATGGATAATCCCTTTATTACCCATTCCCCGTTTTGCATAACCAAACACAGCTATATTAATCTATGTTTTACCTCTGTGATTACATTGTATCTAAGATTCTGCAGACTGCCCCATTATCTCAGTGCTTTTGACAGGCATGCAGTTTAGCCAATCAGTGCAGACTCCTAAATAACTACATGGGAGTGAGCATATTGTTATCTATATGACACACATGAACTAGTACTATATAACTGTGAAAAACTTTCAAAATGCTCTGAGCTAAGAGGCGGTTTTCAACTGTTTAGAAATCAGTTTGAGCCTACCTAGGTTTAGCTTTTGAAAAATACCACCAAGGGAACCAAGAAAATTTAGTGATGAAAGTCAATTGGAAAGTTGTTTAAATTTTCATGCCCTATCTGAATCATGAAAGTTTAATTTTGACTAGACTGTCCCTTTAATAACCCATATATTCAATGATACTGTGTTGCTGGTTCTAAATAGCAAACAAACACTTAACATTTTAATGTTTATATTTAGAGCATCAAGATGTTAACTCTTAAACATAAAGCAAATGTATTAACTAAAATTACAAAGAAAAAAAATGTTTTAAACTCTATAAAATAAAGAAGAGCTGTTTAAGAACCAATTTAAAAAAATAAAAATAAAAAAAAAAATTGTGACCGTTCCCCAGTCACATACATGGACATTGTGTAACACGCCATAGCGCCATCTATTGGTTGAAAGTTCCTTGACATATGTAACACAGCTCCATCTATTGGTAGCAGGTTCATCACCAAAATGAGTACTTGGAAAATATACTCATTTGCTTATATTTTGCATAGAGTGTATGGTTGTGAGTTTTATCGTTTATCCCTCCCCCAAATCCCCCTTCTTTTCGTTAGAGTTATATTTTATTATTATGTTGTTTTCTATAGGTTTTCTATATATTTATGTTTTATGTGGCATATTACCCTAAATTAAATGGGGTATTTTTAGAGTCTAGTACAGAGTTATATAAAACACATTGAATAGCTCATTTTGGTACTGGTTGTTTAGCCCTGCTCAATCAGGTGGTTCTGTAGCAGTCTTTGGAATTGCTACATGGCTACAGTTAAGTATACAAACTTTTTTTTAAAGCTGCAGTGTGGCTATTGTAATAATGCCTGAAAAAGTACACATTAAATGAATGCATATTTGAATGTTATACAAAAAATTTAATGGAACAACATTTG
Organism: Bombina bombina; assembly: GCF_027579735.1. Lineage (NCBI taxonomy): Eukaryota > Metazoa > Chordata > Amphibia > Anura > Bombinatoridae > Bombina > Bombina bombina. Next base: position 746,238,001 of record NC_069500.1, read on the forward strand.
TAATATGCTGTGTTTGAGTATAAATTTGCCATCATGAGGTACAAAGGGCTTGTCACTGAGGCAGTACCCTTAAAAGGCCAAATTTGCACCATTTTTAAGGGTACAATATGGTACCATAGGACTGAGGTCCAATCTAGTCACCAAAGGTACATATTTGCCTTTGAAAGGTACAATCTGCAAGAGTACCAATTTGTACCCATTTTAAAGGGTACAGCAGGTGTACCTTTGAGGGTACTGCCCCATTGACAAGCTGTTGTACCCCTAAAGGTACAGTTTTTGCACATTTTTTCTGACAGTGTATGTTGTAACTTAGGTTACCTTCTCTTCTGTGGCCAATTAGGGACAGTTATACATAGATCATTAGAGTGTGCAGCCAATGGCTGTTTGGAATATAAGAGTGCTCTGCACTTCCATTTCTACCAGGAACTGAAAAGCTCACAGTTTCAGAATGGAATTACAGGAAAAAGGCACAAAATAAAGGTTGAAAGTATATTATAGAGATATTTTTATATATACGATTTATCATTTTATATTACCATCTCATAGTGTTTAATGTCCCTTTAAGTCTCCTCTATGTATGCCCTCTAACAATCTGTGCATGCTGGCTGCCATCCCTTTAGCCTCTTAGCAACTGGGACATGTCAGCATCCATTGATTAAATCACTTAAATCAGACCCATGAAATCATCACAAAAGCTTTTACAAAAAAAAACCTACATATACATTTTATTATAAAATAATTTACTCTTTTAAAATGTTGAATTCCTGGCAGTTAAAACCACTTTTTTTCTGGAAATCACTTTTGGTAATCAAATTACAAAAGAAAATTGTACCAGCACACATTAACTACAAAAAATGCAATGCATTAAAATGGTTCCGTATTAAGAAACAGAAAATGACTATGTTATTTGTTGAGGATAATTGTCAAAGCACACAATAATTTAATAAAGTAAATCATCCAGCCATTTCATAATAGAACCTTTATTGAAATAAGATCAAGCTTTATCCATTTAAACTATGTTTGAGTTTATTTATTTCATCTCTGTGCTCTATTAAAGAGATTCGGGGGTCGATTTAACAAGCAACAGATGCTGCCTCGACGCCCCATCATTTCTGGTCCACCAGAAACGGAAGTTAAGAAGCAGCGGCCGTACTAAAATCATCCCGATCCGATCGGAATGATTGACGGCCCCGCTAGCGTCCAAAGCATTTCACCAGAATCATGTCCGCTCGACCTTTAGTAAATCTACCCCTTAGGGTTAGATTACAAGTGGCGCACTATTTAACTCTCCCGCTGGAGTGTAAACTTTGCTAGAAGTAAATTTTTTGCGTGCGCTGGTTAGTGCACGTATTACAAGTTCAGTTGGATTATAAGTGGAGTGCTAAATTATTGCGGGTTATGGCTGGTTATTATTACCACGAGCTTGCGGTAGCAATTAGTGCTTCGAAGTTTAACCAAAGATTAGATCCCTGGTTAATTTTCTAAAAATGCCCAAATGCCCTCAAAATAGAGGGCATTGTAGTTTTTTTATTAAGCAGTTTTGGGGCTTGGTAGGAGTGGGGTGTTTTAAAAAAAAAATGTAAAGTGCCTTTACATCGCTGTATATAGGAACTGTGTGTTCTCATAAACCGCAATGTAAATATATATGTATATGCTTATATACATATATCTTTGTGTTTATATATACACATATTAACACATAAATATACTGTATTTGCATATATTCATATACATATATATTTAAAAATGCTGCCCATTGCTGCTCTACATACCTCCTTCGCTTGCGTTCGCATTGCGATTAACTTGTAATACCAGCGCACATTATCGTGCACTGGTATTACAAAGTGGAGCGCTAATATCGCTTGCATGCAAACGATCTTTAGTGCTCCACTTGTAATCTGGCTCGTTGAAAGTAAAAGTTTTACACACAGACAAAAAACAATGCACTTTAACTGAGGGACTTCAGATTTTGCGACCTCGCTAAAGCATTCGCCCCACAGACTGCAATGCAGAGCATAGAAGAAAAAACACATTGCTTGTGCGCTAACCAGATAGGAGTTATTAATATTACTCATTCCAATGTTCTTCTCATACAGGACTATGTTATTTTTATTTCAAATACCTATTTATATATACACTATATTTATATATCTGTATATACCTATACCTGCACTGTCAGAAACATTTTTAAAAATTGTACCGTTATGGTTAGAACAGCTTGCCACTGGGGCAGTACCCTCAAAGATACACCCACTGTACCCTTTAATTTGGGAACATATTCGTACCCTTTCAGATTGTACCTTACAAAGGCAAATATGTACCTTTCGTGACTAAATTAAACCGCAGTGCTATGGTACCATTATGTTCCCTTAAAGGGAAACTGAACCCAAATTTTTTCTTTCATGATTCAGATAAAGCATGCAATTTTAATCAAGTTTCTATTGCACTCCTATTGTAAATTTTTCTTTGTTTTCTTTGTATCTTTATTTGAAAAAGCAGGAATGTAAGCTTATGAGCCGGCCCATCTTTGGTTCAACATCTGGGTAGCACTTGCTAATTTATGGCTAAATTTTTGTCAGATAGTCTTTATATAAGTGTAATAGGTGCGCAAATTAACATGCCTGTGATATTCTTATATTGTAATAATCTAGCCCATAAGCACCAATTTGACACATAAATCCAGAGCACCTGCTGCCATTTTTCAGCATCCCAGTTCCTGTGTTTCCGCATTGAAGTTATGGCTTTTTGTCCGCAAGTCTATTTCTGACCAGACTTCTCCAAACAGTAGATGAGTGTACCAGGGCTCCACATGATTCTGTTGATTCTGAGCTGATGACACTGCTGGACATTTCCTGATTGCGAAGGGAAGGATGCATCTGCTGCACTGTTTCCTTGGCCGATCCCTGTTTCCTCAGCATTGCCCATTTCTTTGTGCTTCTTCTGAGAAGCTTGGACAGCACAACTGGAAACCCCAGTCTGCCTTAAATTTTTGCCTGGGTAATACCTTGCTGATGCAGTATAACTTCCTTGTGTATTATTGCTGTGCTCATCCTTGCCATGGCGTATCCATTTTGACATCAGCAACCACACGGTTGGGTTAGTGCACGAGTGATAGGTGTGATGTTTTTTTTTAAATATATGCTCCATTGAAGTCTATGGGGAGAAAAAGTTAACATGGTCGAGGTATCTGAAGTCTAGTGGTTAATGAGCCCCGGGTTTAGTTTGCGCCCAATTTCAACTTGTAATATATATGCCAAACTGTCCGTGTTACAATTTTACTTTCAGCAGCATTACGCTTGAGCATGAGCATTAAATACCGCTCCATTTGTAATCTAGCCCATTGCCATTAATGTCCAGCTGTCTGTTATTTATGTGAGCTTTACAATTATAATGACATTTTGTTATAATGCTAACTTATAGAACAATAATAATAATCATTTTACTTTAAAAATGTAGTTTAAAAATGAATAAAAATAATTTAGTGTAAAAGCAGAACCTGATTTAAACATAGGGCCCCATTTAACAATTGCTTATCTACAGGCTAGCTAGCATGGTCGCCATATTTCTTATCGCAGCCCGTGCTAACTGTAGCACGCCACTTGTAATCTAGCCCAACATTTTGTAGTTTGCGCATTTCTTCTGAATATAAAGCGAATTATTTTCTCTCTAACATTTCTTTGGAGAATTGGTCTCATTTGTTTTGAATAGAGATCTGTTGGATCACTTAGAAACATAGATGATTTTGAGCCACAGACCCAGCAAGTCTGCCTGATATTTCCTAAAAGTATAAACTTATCTAGTTTGTGGTATAGCTTTATGCTTATCCCAAAGTGTTTGTGCTTACAACCTCTTGTGGAAGTTTATTCAATCACCCTTTCTGTAAAGAAGAGCGTCTGCAAATTACTCCTGAAGTGTCTTTGAAGTGTATCATAATTTGTCTTTTAAAATCACACTTCACATAGCTAATATCATTATATTTTTTACTTTATCTGCATTTTTTCGAGAGATATCAGAATTATTTTGTAGTTCTTTTAAAACCTTCCATTCTTTTTAATCAATTAATTTAAATATTTATTTATTTTATAGTTTATTTTCCTCCAAGTCACTAATTTAACAAAATGATCAAGTCTGAGTTTTTAGATTCCTTTTTATATAATAAATCAAATATGTTCATTACTTCAAAAGCTGATCTTGGTCTACCCATTTTTTTTTTTTACTTATGTAACCCGACACAAGTTTCCCCACAAAGATCCGTGGGAAAGAATCAAAATTAGCTATTGGAATAACAAATAATTAATTTGAAAGAAAGGTGCTATGATTTATTTTAATTCTAATTTTGAGATATTTATAACTTGTAAATCCTTGGTATTTATTTCTGTTTTTTTATTTCACTTTTCCTTTGTTTGTTTTCATGTTTTTTTTTCTGAAAAAGAATCCTAGTAATGGCAGGTTGATTAAAGGGACATAAAACCCAAACATTTTCTTTCATGAATTAGATGGATCATACAATTTTGAACAACTTTCCAATTTATTTCTATTATCTATTATTTGTTTTCTTGTTATTCTTAGTTGAAAAGCAGGAAAATAGGCTCATGAGTGTTCACGTCTTCAGCACTATATGGCAGAATTTTGCAACAATGTTATAAATTAGCAAGAAAACTAGAGGGCAACACTATTTCCTGTCATGTAGTGCCTAAGGCATGTGCACGCTACCTACCTAGGTATCTCTTCAACAAAGAATAGCATGAGAATTAAGCAAATTTGATATTAGAAGTAAATTAGAAACATTTTTAAAATTGTATTCTCTATCTGAATAATGAAATAATATTTTGAGGTTTCATGTTCCTTTAAATCCACTTTAGACTTACATGGCACATTTTCTTCTTCAGTTATCTGTGTCTGTCATTGAAGATTATTGATCTGAATTATCGTTGCCTAGTATTTATCCTTTTGTATATTTTCTTATGACTACAGGTAGCTCTCAGTTTACGCCGGGGTTAGGTTCCAGAAGGAATGGTTGTAAATCGAAACCGTTGTAAATTGAAACCCAGTTTATAATGTAAGTTAATGGGAAGTGAGGGAGTTAGGTTCCAGGCCCCTATCAAAATTCTCATAAGTAACACCTAATACATTATTTTAAAAGCTTTGGAATGAAGACTTTAAATGCTAGACAGCATTATAAACCTAATAAAATAATCACACAATACAGATTTTATAATTAAACTAAGCTAAATGAACAAAAACATTTGCTAAACAGCATTATAAACCTAATAAAATAATCACACAACACAGACTTCACTTGCATTTTTCTGCAAACAGTTCTTTCTATGCATTCCAATCTGGATTGAGTTATAGACAGGAAGATCTTGTTCCTTTGACATCTGCTTGATAGCTCAGGTCTGGTTAAACTGATTAATTTCAGCTTGCTTGGTTTTGCTGCAACACAAGTGGACAACTCCACCTAATGGCTATTTTAATAAATGCACTGCTTCTCAATGCTTTTCAATAGCAGTCACATGACTGGAAAAAAAGGTTGTTATTCTGAAACGGTGTAAATTGAACCGTTGTAAAACGAGGGCCACCTGTATTCCCTTTCTGATAATTAGACCAGTCTTTTTGTAGTTTTCTATTTCTAGTTTGGCTAAAATTGCTCTTTAAATGTTTCAATACAAATATTTCACTTTTTTTAATCTAGGATATCAAAACCATTATCATTTTTAAACACAGTAATTTGTTGTTTTCCATTTTTCTGCAAACTCTTCTCATGTTTTTCTTTTTCTATTCAAATGCTAGTTTAATTAATTCAAGAGAACATTTAAAATTGCCAGCCATTTTTGTATAAAGCTTTCATCATTTATATGAAATGATGGAACCAATTTAATTCTTACGTCTTGGTATTATGTTGTTATTTAAATAACTTTCTATGCTGTAAATCTCTCAAAAGGTCTAAACTTATTGTTTTCATAGTTCTTGCTACATTAATAAAAGCTTCCTCTATTGTAGCTGCTATTGAGGGAAATGTTCCTGTATTTTACAGAGAAGAGACTTTCAGCCTCTTATTTCCATCTTTCAAAATCAATATCACCAGTGATAAATAGCCAGTTATTTATTTTTTTTAAAAGAAAATTGTACCTAATCAAATCACTAAGGACTAGAAAACAAATGGAGCAAAAATCTTAGCACTATTGTGCCTTAACATTGCTGGAGAACAATCAATACAGCGCTTCTATTCTTGAGAGATAGTCTAGTGCACGCTAACATCTGTGTAGCTTCAAGCACTCCTTAAAGACTCTTCTGTTCAGGGATGCATACAACCTACACTAACCTTTTTTAGGGCTAGATTTATCAAGCCCCTGCGGCAGCAAGTTCTCACAAGAACTTGCTCGCCGCGATTTATCAAGCAGCGGTCACCAGACCGCTGCTTCCCTAACATCTTCGCCACCTCTATTGTGGCGAAATTAAATCTGCTCGGTCGAGTCCGACCGAGGAGATTGACAGCTCCTGCCCGCGCATGATTGGCTGTGCCCGGGTAGGGGGCGGGATTGCATGTGAGCGCAAAATTGCGCTCGTGTGCAATGTTAATTACCTGCGGGTAATTTCGCCCCGCCACAGGCGAGCTGAGGCGTACAGGGGCGCGTATACGCGCCCCTGTACGCCTCAGCGTGGATAAATCTAGCCCTTAATACCAGTTCCTCTCCTCCATTACTATCCACCATGAACCTAAGAGCCCAACTGCTTGCAGATCACCTTCACAAGAGCTGACTACAACAGTGCAACTCTAGGCAAGGCCCTCTACCCATTTCATCCCAATAATTGCTACCTTGTATACGCCTATGTTTATAGCACTGCGGGATCTGCTGGCACTATACAAATAACCGATAATAATAATAATAATAATAATATATTGAATATCACAGATGCACTAAATCCCATACTTCTATGGGGACGCGTAGTAACCTTCACATCAGATATCACTTGAGCACTAAGCTAAAAGTTTACAAAATAGAGTTCTGTGTTATACTATTTTGAAGAAACTATGGCCTAGATTTGGAGTTCGGCGGTAAAAGGGCTGTTAACGCTCCGCGGGTTTTTTTCTGGCCGCACCATAAATTTAACTCTGGTATCGAGAGTTCAAACAAATGCTGCGTTAGGCTCCAAAAAAGGAGCGTAGAGCATATTTACCGCAAATGCAACTCTCGATACCAGAGTTGCTTACGGACGCGGCCGGCATCAAAAACGTGCTCGTGCACGATTCTCCCATAGGAAACAATGGGGCTGTTTGAGCTGAAAAAAAACCTAACACCTGCAAAAAAGCAGCGTTCAGCTCTTAACGCAGCCCCATTGTTTCCTATGGGGAAACACTTCCTACGTCTGCACCTAACACTCTAACATGTACCCCGAGTCTAAACACCCCTAACCTTACACTTATTAACCCCTAATCTGCCGCCCCCGCTATCGCTGACCCCTGCATTACACTTTTAACCCCTAATCTGCCGCTCCGTAAACCGCCGCCACCTACGTTATCCCTATGTACCCCTAATCTGCTGCCCTAACATCGCCGACCCCTATGTTATATTTATTAACCCCTAATCTGCCCCCCACAACGTCGCCGACACCTGCCTACACTTATTAACCCCTAATCTGCCGAGCGGACCTGAGCGCTACTATAATAAAGTTATTAACCCCTAATCCGCCTCACTAACCCTATCATAAATAGTATTAACCCCTAATCTGCCCTCCCTAACATCGCCGACACCTACCTTCAATTATTAACCCCTAATCTGCCGACCGGAGCTCACCGCTATTCTAATAAATGTATTAACCCCTAAAGCTAAGTCTAACCCTAACACTAACACCCCCCTAAGTTAAATATAATTTTTATGTAACGAAATAAATTAACTCTTATTAAATAAATGATTCCTATTTAAAGCTAAATACTTACCTGTAAAATAAATCCTAATATAGCTACAATATAAATTATAATTATATTATAGCTATTTTAGGATTAATATTTATTTTACAGGCAACTTTGTAATTATTTTAACCAGGTACAATAGCTATTAAATAGTTAAGAACTATTTAATAGTTACCTAGTTAAAATAATAACAAATTTACCTGTAAAATAAATCCTAACCTAAGATATAATTAAACCTAACACTACCCTATCAATAAAATAATTAAATAAACTACCTACAATTACCTACAATTAACCTAACACTACACTATCAATAAATTAATTAAACACAATTGCTACAAATAAATACAATTAAATAAACTATCTAAAGTACAAAAAATAAAAAAGAACTAAGTTACAGAAAATAATAAAATATTTACAAACATAAGAAAAATATTACAACAATTTTAAACTAATTACACCTACTCTAAGCCCCCTAATAAAATAACAAAGCCCCCCAAAATAAAAAATTCCCTACCCTATTCTAAAATAAAAATATTACAAGCTCTTTTACCTTACCAGCCCTGAACAGGGCCCTTTGCGGGGCATGCCCCAAGAATTTCAGCTCTTTTGCCTGTAAAAAAAAACATACAATACCCCCCCCCCCAACATTACAACCCACCACCCACATACCCCTAATCTAACCCAAACCCCCCTTAAATAAACCTAACACTACCCCCCTGATGATCTTCCTACCTTGTCTTCACCATGCCAGGTTCACCGATCCGTCCTGGCTCCAAGATCTTCATCCAACCCAAGCGGGGGCTAGACATCCACTGAAGAAGTCCAGAAGAGGGTCCAAAGTCTTCCTCCTATCCGGCAAGAAGAGGACATCCGGACCGGCAAACATCTTCTCCAAGCGGCATCTTCTATCTTCTTCCATCCGATGACGACCGGCTCCATCTTGAAGACCTCCAGCGCGGATCCATCCTCTTCTTCCGACGACTAGACGACGAATGACGGTTCCTTTAAGGGACGTCATCCAAGATGGCGTCCCTCGAATTCCGATTGGCTGATAGGATTCTATCAGCCAATCGGAATTAAGGTAGGAATTTTCTGATTGGCTGATGGAATCAGCCAATCAGAATATAGTTCAATCCGATTGGCTGATCCAATCAGCCAATCAGATTGAGCTCGCATTCTATTGGCTGTTCCGATCAGCCAATAGAATGCGAGCTCAATCTGATTGGCTGATTGGATCAGCCAATCGGATTGAACTATATTCTGATTGGCTGATTCCATCAGCCAATCAGAAAATTCCTACCTTAATTCCGATTGGCTGATAGAATCCTATCAGCCAATCGGAATTCGAGGGACGCCATCTTGGATGACGTCCCTTAAAGGAACCGTCATTCGTCGTCTAGTCGTCGGAAGAAGAGGATGGATCCGCGCTGGAGGTCTTCAAGATGGAGCCGGTCGTCATCGGATGGAAGAAGATAGAAGATGCCGCTTGGAGAAGATGTTTGCCGGTCCGGATGTCCTCTTCTTGCCGGATAGGAGGAAGACTTTGGACCCTCTTCTGGACTTCTTCAGTGGATGTCTAGCCCCCGCTTGGGTTGGATGAAGATCTTGGAGCCAGGACGGATCGGTGAACCTGGCATGGTGAAGACAAGGTAGGAAGATCATCAGGGGGGTAGTGTTAGGTTTATTTAAGGGGGGTTTGGGTTAGATTAGGGGTATGTGGGTGGTGGGTTGTAATGTTGGGGGGGGGGTATTGTATGTTTTTTTTTACAGGCAAAAGAGCTGAAATTCTTGGGGCATGCCCCGCAAAGGGCCCTGTTCAGGGCTGGTAAGGTAAAAGAGCTTGTAATATTTGTATTTTAGAATAGGGTAGGGAATTTTTTATTTTGGGGGGCTTTGTTATTTTATTAGGGGGCTTAGAGTAGGTGTAATTAGTTTAAAATTGTTGTAATATTTTTCTTATGTTTGTAAATATTTTATTATTTTCTGTAACTTAGTTCTTTTTTATTTTTTGTACTTTAGATAGTTTATTTAATTTTATTTATTTGTAGCAATTGTGTTTAATTAATTTATTGATAGTGTAGTGTTAGGTTAATTGTAGGTAATTGTAGGTAGTTTATTTAATTATTTTATTGATAGGGTAGTGTTAGGTTTAATTATATCTTAGGTTAGGATTTATTTTACAGGTAAATTTGTTATTATTTTAACTAGGTAACTATTAAATAGTTCTTAACTATTTAATAGCTATTGTACCTGGTTAAAATAATTACAAAGTTGCCTGTAAAATAAATATTAATCCTAAAATAGCTATAATATAATTATAATTTATATTGTAGCTATATTAGGATGTATTTTACAGGTAAGTATTTAGCTTTAAATAGGAATTATTTATTTAATAAGAGTTAATTTATTTCGTTAGATAAAAATTATATTTAACTTAGGGGGGTGTTAGTGTTAGGGTTAGACTTAGCTTTAGGGGTTAATACATTTATTAGAATAGCGGTGAGCTCCGGTCGGCAGATTAGGGGTTAATAATTGAAGGTAGGTGTCGGCGATGTTAGGGAGGGCAGATTAGGGGTTAATACTATTTATGATAGGGTTAGTGAGGCGGATTAGGGGTTAATAACTTTATTATAGTAGCGCTCAGGTCCGCTCGGCAGATTAGGGGTTAATAAGTGTAGGTAGGTGTCGGCGACGTTGAGGGGGGCAGATTAGGGGTTAATAAATATAACATAGGGGTCGGCGATGTTAGGGGTAGCAGATTAGGGGTACATAGGGATAACGTAGGTGGCGGCGATTTGCGGTCGGAAGATTAGGGGTTAATTATTTTAAGTAGCTTGCGGCGACGTTGTGGGGGGCAAGTTAGGGGTTAATAGATATAATACAGGGGTCGGCGGTGTTAGGGGCAGCAGATTAGGGGTACATAAGTATAACGTAGGTGGCGGTCGGCAGATTAGGGGTTAAAAATTTTAATCGAGTGGCGGCGATGTGGGGGGACCTCGGTTTAGGGGTACATAGGTAGTTTATGGGTGTTAGTGTACTTTAGGGTACAGTAGTCAAGAGCTTTATAAACCGGCGTTAGCCAGAAAGCTCTTAACTCCTGCTATTTTCAGGCGGCTGGAATCTTGTCGTTAGAGCTCTAACGCTCACTGCAGAAACGACTCTAAATACCGGCGTTAGGAAGATCCCATTGAAAAGATAGGCTACGCAAATGGCGTAGGGGGATCTGCGGTATGGAAAAGTTGCGGCTGTAAAGTGAGCGTTAGACCCTTTAATCACTGACTCCAAATACCAGCGGGCGGCCAAAACCAGCGTTAGGAGCCTCTAACGCTGGTTTTGACGGCTACCGCCGAACTCTAAATCTAGGCCTAGGATACTTGTGAGCAAAAATCCTTCATGCTTAGATAAAAAAAACAAACGCATCAGTATATGGATAAAGGGGATTTTTTTGCTGTCAAAACATTTACTCCAATATGATCAAAGGTAGCTTCCTTCTTTGCAAGCATCAGGGGACATACCACATCCTCCAATGTCTTGCTTGAAACTTTATTTCTGCTACATTGATATATACGGACTTTAATCCTAATTAAAATTTTATATTATAATTATCCTTTATTCACCTTTTTGGGGGGATAACTCATCTTAGAGGGACAGTAAACACATTGACATTTCTATAGAAAATGTTAAATTATGTGTAATAAAACAACTTTGCAATGTGTTTCATTATTTATTTTGTTCCCTTTTCATGTAATGTAGTGCTGGGAATTGAACCATTTCTAATTTTCTGAACTTGGAATGCACCCTGCTGTCTTTTCAAAGGCTAAGAGGCCATTTATCAAGTTCCGAAAGGAGCTTGAGGGCCCGTGTTTCTGGCGAGCTTGCAGGCTTGCCACAAACACCAGTTATGAAGCAGCGGTCTAAAGACCGCTGCTCCATAACCCTGTCTGCCTGCTCTAAGTAGGTGGACAAAGATCGCAGAAAATCAACCCGATCGAGTATGATTGGGTTGATTGACACCTCCCTGCTGGCGGCCGCGAATCTGCAGGGGGCGGCGTTGCACCAGCAGCTCACAAGAGCTGCTGGTGCAATGCTGAATACGGAGAGCGAATTGCTCTCCGCATTAAGCGAGGTCTGGCGGACCTGATCCGCAATGTCGGATCAGGACCGCCAGACCTTTGATAAATATCCCCCTATCTCTGCAATATATCTGTTTTTATTGGATTTAACAGATAACAACTGCAATATTTTTCAAACCTGTCCTCAGGGCTCCCTAACAGGTCAGATTTTGAGGATATAAGAACTAGAGCACAGGTGAAATAATTAGCCGATTAGTAACATGGTTATTTTACTTGTTCTCACTGAAGGTAATCCTGTTAGGAAGGTCTGAGGACAGGTTTGAAAATCAGTGCTTTATACTAACTTTATGACCAGGGTTTACCTTGTTTTCTGCAGACTAAAGTCCAGATTGGCTCCTCCAAATAAGGCAAATAGTTGGTGGAGTTTGGCTTTTGAAAAACAATTGCAATAAAAAGGATGTTAATTTAAAAAACTTTAAGATTTGGCTGATATGTTATTCTCTAGTCCATGACTAAGAACCAATTGCTGGTTTGAAAAGTTGTTGCTGTATTATGGACCCTGTATAAATAAAGGTTTTTTATTTACCATTTGGAGGCTGCAAATCTTCTTGAAAAATGATTATGATATTGGGGTCTGGCTAACCCTTTTTTCGTGCCCCATAACTTGAAGCAAGGTGCTGTCTTCCCCTGTGAATTGTTGGAATGTTATTCTATAGCAACACAACAAAAATGTCTTGTATTTACACAGTGTTTACTGTCCCTTTGAGTCCCACCTATACTAGTTGAATATTCACAGTCAGTAAGTCCCACACTACCATTGTTCCCATGCTGTTAACAGTACAAAAAAAAACAAAAAAAAAGATAATGTCCACTAATATCTTATGTCAGACTTGCATACTAAATTATACAACATTGTTTAAAGGGACATGAAACCCAAATGGTTTTCTTTCATAATGCAGATAGAGCATAGCAGTGATGTGCGATGAGGTCAGTGGCTGGTGAGGTACTGGCTAGTATCAGAGCCAGATAAACACACATATGAACCCAAAAGAGGTTCAATTGCTGGTTATATAAACGTATGCAGAAACACTCAAGCACTCAAAAACAAAAACATACACTCCCAGACATGCAGAACTGTGCACACACACACACTCCCAGACATGCAGAACCATGTACTCACTAACAGACACTTAGAAATACTCACACACACTCAAAAAACAAACTCAGAAACACTCTTGCTCCTTCTAGTTCACAACTCACAGCTGCCTCTGGAGAGAACATTTTTCTTATTTAATTTTAAACTTCAGTGGAAAGTATTATTCTGGTTAAAGAATGTGATGTTTTCATTATAAGTGATTAGGATTCCAGTTAGACAAATGGATTTTTAAAGAGAAGAATTTTTTTCTTGTGCAAATCGCTTTGTGAGTAAAAATAATCACTTTAATGGAATAAACTGTAAGCATTCTTTCTCTGGTAAAAACCCTTGGAGTTGTATTAAATGGATGCTCCTCTCTTGAATAAAACTGCTTTGCATTTTCACAGCTATAGCACTATTAACCTTCAGAAATCAGTTGTGCACAACCCTTTATTTCCTTTTATTCCCTGTTTTAATTTAAATTGTTTAATTTAAAGGAACATTCTGTACATTTCTATGCTTAATAGAATTTTTTTTTAGTTTATCACCCTTTTAAAGAAACCTAGCCCTTTAGCTAATTTATTAGATAATTAACCCATTGACAAGGGACATTATTTACTTTATTAACAAAATCAGTTAAAATAGTAAATAAATAGTAAATCATGTCCCTAAAGTAATTGTTAAAATACTATTAGTTACATAAGGAAACACATGGCTTTTTTTTAAGATAAGATGGAGAGAGATGGCTTAAAAATATTACACATGGTATTTTTTTAAATAATGCAGGCATTTTATTTAATGCTGTCAGAACACTTTGATTATCTACCACAATTTTCTGCCAGGCAGCCATCAGCCAAAATAGGACAAGGACTGCTGCTACCCTGCATTACATACTCCAGCAGCCCTATACAAGGGGAACTGAAGAAGTGGAACCCTGGTCCACCCACACAGGATGAACAATGCAATAAAATAATAAACTTTCCTGTTGCTGATGCTGCAGACATTGAGCTTAAAACAAAAATTGCTGTGCACAATTTTAAGTGGGAAGGTAGTTGCAGCACTATATTTCTGCCATCCTGGTTTCCCTCTTCTATTAGTTCCCTCCCACAGTACAGATTGTCAGTGCTTCTTTTACACTAACACTGTCACCTCTAACCCCCCCCCCAAGAGGCAGATATGAGAGCTGCCTCACAGGGGCTTTTTCCTGATTGGCTTAATGATTAAATAAGACTCCTGACCTGACAGACAGTTGGTGGGTGCTCCATACAGCACCAATTAAGTTGTTGTGCAATCAACAGATGCTGTGTTAGTTACTGCATCTCTCCATGTATTAGCAGCTCAGGCCAGAAAATGTTGAATTTTTTATTTTTTTTATTTTATTTTACTTTAACATTATTTTCTTTTTTCTTTTCATGACAGATGAAGCGCTGCCTCCCTTACCTCCACTGACGGCACGTCCCTAGATTTGTAAACAACATTCCATATTACTTCTATTTTCAATTTTTCTCCGTTATTTTGGTATCCTTTTTTGAAGAAGCAGCAACACACTACTAGGAACTAGCTGAACACATTGTTAAAACAATCACAAGAGACATATAGGCGCAGTCACCAATCAGCACCTGAGCCTACCTATGTATGCTTTTCAACAAATGATACCAAGAGAATGAAGCAAATTAGATAATAGAATTAAACTGGAAAGTTATTTCAAATTGTATGCTCTATCTGAATCATGAAGGAAAACATTTGATACCTTTAATAATCTTTATATTCTACTTGCAATATTGTATTTGTTGTCATTAGTATTCAAGTATGCTAGAGATGATATGAGAGCGAAGGTCTGGAACAGGCCTGAGAAACCTGAATATTAGTTGAATCCCAGGTAGCAGCACACAAAGAAGATCCAGAAGGATAGTCAGGTACACTGTTCCAAAGTTTAATAACCAGGTAATCAGCAGATATCAAGCAAAACAGCAAGTGGTCAGCTATAAATCGTTAAAAAAAAGCAACATTTCTTTGAGCGGAAAAGACTTAGATATATGTATTTATTAATATTTCCAATACATTGGTGTTTTTATTTTACACCTTGTAGTGCTGTACTGCTTTTTGTGCCTGGAAGCTATGTATGCAGCTTGGTCTGTGATGTACAGGCACTCCGAGCCTGGGGGAGGATCCGCTGAAATCTGATGTGATTTGTAGAGTGTAGCTGCTTGGACCCACGGTGTGTGCCCAGAGATTAGATGTATGTGTGTCTGTCATTTTTCTGTAAAATGAGTAGGATCGGGTAGTATCCAGATTACAGGAGAGTACTGGATCCAGCAGGGTCTAAATGTGTTTATGTGGAAAATACTTGAATCAGGATAAGGGTGTTATTGGGTTATATAGAGGTGTTTATGTACACACATGATTTTGTGGAAACGGTTATAAATTCAGAATGGTCTAGATGTGTTTATGTTAAAAAAAAGGTTTAGCTTTGTGTGTGTCTTAATACAATAGACATGGGTCAGACAGAATCAAGCTGTTTCTCTGTAGAAAATAGCTGGCTCTGTTAGGATCCTTTTTTTTAATGGGAAATTAAACCCAAAATGGTTTAGAAAGACCATACAATTTTAAACAATTCCCGATGTATTTCTATGACCTAATTTAATTCAGTCTCTTGATATTCTTTGTTGAAAAGCATATCTTAATACGATCAGTAGCTGCTGATTGGTGGCTGCACATAGATGCCTAGTGTGATTGACTCACCCATATGCATTGCTATTTCTTCAACAAAGGATATCAAGAGAGTGAAGCAAATATGATAATAGAAGTAATTTTGAATATTCTTTAAAAGTTTATTCTCTATCTGAATCATGAAAGAAAAAAATTAAATAAATTGCAATATTTGAAACTGGACCTAAGCAGTACTAATAAGTAAATAAATATATAAATTCCTCCACTGTGAATTAATTTAATATATTTATTTACTTATTAATTAATTAATTAATTAATTAAATGTTTGTTTTTAATTTATATATATACAGTGTATATATATATATATATATATATATATATATGTAGACACTCTTTGTCATCCCGCAACTCCAGAAAGAAAAGAAAAAAATAGTTTCTTAAAAACAGAGTAAATTTTTATTTATCAAAAAATTATTAAAAGTCATGTAAAAACATGAAAAAAGTATACACCAGTCACAGGCCTGCAACAAGGTGTTTTAGAACCAAAAAGCCAAACATGTTTCGGGCCCAGTTTCAGCCCTTGTTCACTGGCATAGTTTGTGTTCACACCTACTAGTGCTATTTAAAGGTAAAGTATTAGAATGATTGCAGGCACCTGTGTCTTATTAACTCTTTGAGTAGCAAGGTCTATATTTAAACATTGATATACAATAATGAAAAGAGTTCAATAATACTAAATACCTATAACTCAAGTTATATTGAGGATGTTATAAATTACTTTAAATTTAAATATTATTAATTGTATATAGCCTTCATAAATAATATAAATTCAATAGAATAAATCTACATCCATAATTGAGTTTAGACCAGAGGGGTGCTTTGTCTGTAAATTAAAAATCCAGAACACTTCCCTCTGGTCTAAACGCCTTTCCCTGTCTCCTCCTCTCCTATGCTTTGGTATATGGTCAATGCCCTGTACAGTTAGTAGGGAATCGATGCTGTAGTACCCTATCACGTAGGGCACGTTTCGTGCGCCCTACATACTGCTTTTTACATCCCTGACATGTTAGAAGGTAAATGACATGTGTAGTATTACATGTTATTCTGTAACGTATGTCATACTCTTTGTTTGTGACACTGGATTTAAACATTATTCCTTGTTCTATATGAGAACAGGTTTTGCAAATATTTCCATTGTATTTTTTACAGCCTAATCTTTTTGTAAGCCATGTTTGTCTATTGTTACTAGGTAACATAGAGGGGGCCAAAATGCTTCCCAAAGTTTTCGCTCTCCGTGCTGAAAAAAAGGCAACCCTCAGCAACAATTTTCTTGAGTTTTGTGTCACTCTCTAAAATGGGTAAACAGCCACGTACAATATAACAGATTTTGTTGTAATCTCTGCTGTAGTTAGTGATAAACGTAGGATTAGTGTGTTTTCTCTGTTTCTTTGTAGTGTCTTTATGTATCAAGTCCTCCCTACTGATGAGGTCCACTTTTGCTTTAGTTTTATTTAAAAGATCTGTATTGTAACCCCTGGCTTCCAATCTCTGATTGGTTTGTTGGGCATGTATTTGGAACTTTGACTCTATTGTGCAGTTACGTTTTGTTCTTATTAATTGTCCGTATGGAATGGACTCTATCGTATGTTTTGGGTGACATGATGTTGAGTGTAGGATAGTGTTGCCTGCCGTGCTTTTTCTATAGAGTTCAATCTCTATTGAATGTGTATCAGTGTTAGATGTCAAAGTGACATCTAAAAAATTAATTTTGTTTACATTTTCAGTCATAGTGAAGGATAGATTGAATTTATTGCTGTTGGTGTATTCAAGAAACCTAGCTACAGATTGTTGGTCTCCATCCCACACCAACACCAAGTCATCAATGTACCTGCCGAAAAAAACAATGTGATCTTGAAAAGGATTATTATCTCCAAAGACGTGGCACCGCTCCCAGTACCCCATATAGAGGTTAGCATAGGAGGGGGCAAATTTTGCCCCCATAGCAGTGCCACGTCTCTGGCGATAGTAGTGACCTTCAAACATAAAAAAATTGTGTGTAAGAAGGTATTCAACCGCTGTGGAAAGAAATTGGTTCGTGAAAAAATCATATGTGGTGTGATTAGAAAGAAAGAAATGTAATGCTTCCAAACCTAAAGCATGAGGAATAGTGGTATAAAGCGAAGTGACATCTCATGCGACAAATCTGTAAGAGTCACACCATGTAACATGTTTGATTTTCTCAATGAATGCTGTGGTGTCCTTCAAATAACCATATAGGTCAGTGACTATAGGTTGTAGGTAAGTATCC
This sequence comes from Bombina bombina, assembly GCF_027579735.1. NCBI lineage: Eukaryota > Metazoa > Chordata > Amphibia > Anura > Bombinatoridae > Bombina > Bombina bombina. Next base: position 746,256,105 of record NC_069500.1, read on the forward strand.
ACCAGATTAGAAATTCTTTCATTTAGTGAGCCTATGCCCGCCACCAATATATATATATATATATATATATATATATAAAAACATAAATATTTAATGTACAAATGTAATGTATAAATGTATATAAACATAAATATGCCATGTGATTGGCATTGATTCATTTCCATGTGATTAGCTGGAAGACTAAGTGGGGTATACAATTTATAGAGCAGCTGTTTAAACAGATTGTAATCCACTGTGGATTAATGCAGTATATTTATTTAATTATTAATGAATAAAACTTTGTTTTTAATATATTTATATATTATACAGATGATAGTGTGCAAATATAAGGTCTTGGTGTAATTGTATAAAAATGTATTTAATTCAGGTCTGTTTGTGTAAATGAGGCACGAATGCCGCAGAATTCTGATGTTTTTACGCAAAAAAGACTTGGATTTGTTTTTGTGTGTTTCTGTAAATAAGAAATTTTTCCAAAAGGATACAGAGGTATTTACATCCAAGTTAGATCCAGCAGGATACAAGTTTGTTTGTATGAAAAAAGCACAGATCCAACAAGATCCCGCTTTGTCCATGCCCCTTCTACAACTAATATATGGCAAATCAAATTTACTGATTTTTTTTTTATTTATTATTGAGGTAATAAAAAGTGTTCTACAATACAAACTTAAAGGGTCACTCAAGTCAAAATGTTTCATGATTCAGATAGAGCATTCAATTTTAAACAACTTTCCAATTTACTTTCACTAACGAAGTGTCAGATTACAAGTTGAACGCAAAATATCGCTTCCGCAAATGTGCACTGGTATTACAAGTGATGTGCAATACGAATGTGACCTTGTGTTCGCATTGCCCTCATGAGAGAGCGCTTCCATAGACTCCGCAACAAAGGAGGCAAGTTGCGCAGCGATGGGGAGTACATATATTTATGTGTTAATATGTGTACATAAATAAATAAGCATATACATATATATTTACTGAGAACACACAGTCACTATAGACTGCAATGTAACAGCACTTTTCAGTGCCTTTTTTTTCTAACACCCTACACCCACCAACTTTCAGCCCTTATATCTGCTTCTTGCAGTTATTTTATTGAAAAATAAAAATTCTACAATTTTATTTTTTTTAATAAACTACACACCACTGTATTTTGGGGCCAATTGGGTAACATTTATAAAATTAAACAGAGATCTGATGTAGTAGCTGGTTATTTATCACACTCCTGTAAACGGGCGAATTTGCTCATTTTTAGGCATGCGATAAATTAGCGCTCTGCTTGTAATCTAGCCCAAAATCTGCACAATCTTTTTATATTTATATTTTTTGGGTCACCACCTCCTACTGAGCATGTGCAAGAATTCACAGAATATATGTATAGGCATTTGTGATTGGCTGATGGCTGTCACATGATACAGGAGGAGTGGAAAGAGGCATAACTTTGAAATCTACTACTCATTAGAAATTCAGACTAAGGCCACGATATTCAACACATCAAAAAGGTATGGGGGGTGGTTAGGTGATTATGCTCTAAACTGCCACCTCCCTACGCAAACTAGTGCTACATTTACTTTAGGGCAATGCCCTTCAAAAGACCATTTTAAGGGCTATTGTAATTTAAATTTAGTGTTAGGTTTTAGTTTTTTTTTTTTGCTTTGATGGGTTTTATTTTTTAGGGAGCATAAAGGTTAGTGGAAGGTGTAAAGGTGTTTTTTTTATTTTGGATACTGTCTTTTTTTATTTTGTGTAACTATTTTTCAGTAACTTAGGGGGTCTAGCTTTGATAGGGGTTAGGTGTTTGGTATAGTCGGGTTAGTTTGCATTGGGGGTTGTTGCGGTTTAGGGTTTTAGAAGTGTAGGGTACTTGCTATGGGTATGTGGCGGTATAGGGGTTAATAGTTTAGATGGGTACTTGTGGTGAGTATGTTGTGGTATAAGGGTTAATAGAATAGGCATTTGCGGTGGGTATGTGGTGGTTTAGGGGTTAACAGTATATAAGTACCTGCCGTGGTTATGTGCAGGTATAGGCGTTAACAGGATAGATACTTTCTTTAAATTAACCCTCAAAGATACTATAAAATGCACAGACTCCAATATAGTTTATCTTATTCAATGTCCACGCAGAAAACAATACTTGGGACAAACAGGACGCACCCTATTGGACAGAATTAGACAACACCTGTTAAATATTGAATGGGGTTTCGAAGACATCTAATTTCTAAACATTTTAAAGAAAGTCATGGTCAGAAAACTGATGGTTTTCTATACTGGGGTGTTAAAAAAGTGAAACTAAAAAGAGGAGGAAATTTTACACAACATCTATGTACTGAAGCAAAACTAATTCTTAACTTTGGCATATTGGCCCCAGGAGGTCTAAATGCAGAATTAGACTTAAACCACTTTAACTAGTTTCTAGCATTCCTTTAAGTGGGATAGAGACTTTCTTTCTCCTGATACTTTTATATTTGAGTTTCTAGAATTTTATACACTAAATGTTAAACACTGATTTTATATACTTACTAAGTCCAATAGTTTTATTTTAATTTTAGTTTTATTTTGTTCTATTTTCTTAAATTTTTAAACTTTTCTTCAAATAACTCTAGGTGTGTGCTTAAGTATAGGTAAATCATGCAAATTGACTGTTTGTAATAAGCTCTTATTTACCTGTTATCTATATGAGACATGTTATTCATATGGTAAAGGTTGTATAATATGTATGTGTTTACAATAATGTTCCCAGGAGATATGCGTATATCCCTTCCAGATACCAGAGCAGTTAAGGAATTATCCTAAAAAAACATAGGCATATGTAATCATTCAATGATAAAACTCAAACTGTGCCTTAAAAATCAACATACTGTGCCATTAAGAACTGGAGGTATAAATAAGACTGAACTAGCAACAAGCCATCTTGATAAAGGTAGTATCTGCCAAAACGCGTAGAAAGAGGACTTGTTGCACAGGACGATTACTTAGAAGAACTGTAAAAATGATACTATTACACTCTTTTTTGAATTTGGAGCCAAATCTTGTTCCGGTTAACCGATTGGTAACAGGTCATGTGACTACCCCACAGCAGCGGTGAGTGAAGACGCTGAACGCCAGCAGCAAGGAGATACACATCAGAAGTGACTGACTTAGCTTGGCTGTCTTTAGGATACCCAGTATATCACTACAGAGGTACGGTAAGGCTCGCATTACTTGGAACTAACTAAGTAAGCTTGCTTTTAGTTGTGGCCACAACATTTTTATGTGTATAATAATATGTGTATATTGATATGTGTATATTGATATGTGTATAATAATATGTGTATATTGATATGTGTATAATAATATGTGTATATTGATATGTGTATATTGAATATAATTTTATATGTGATTTGTGCTGTGTTTTATGGATTACATAAAATTTAATATTTATTACAAGTACATTTATGCTACTTTTCAGTGTTTTGTAATTTGCTAGCTGTTATCCTCCAGTTCTCACCAGAGCGCCACTCTAAACCCTTTTTCACTCTTTTAGGATAGCTACTTGTGGTGGGCATGTGGCTGTTTAGATATTTATTGATGAATTGTTAGTTTGCGATTGTGGGCTACTTCGGTTTAGGGGTATTTAGGATTAGTGGTTAGGCACGGCAACTATATTCCAAGGGATTGTTTACTATACATTATCAATATGGGTGGCGATGTGGTGATAGATAACACCTAGCATCGCTGACAAGTGACAAATAGCCTGTATAGTAAATGCCTCTCGGCAATGCCGTTTGTTAGCATCTATGTTGGGAGCTTGAAATATTTTGACAGAGGCTCACTGAACATAGCAGTAGATCCCTTGGAATATCTTGCCGCCTCATAGCATTTTCAATCATTGGGGCCTATGTGCTATTGCATTGTCTTGTTATCATGCATTTATTGATTATGCAAATCTACTGTATTTACTGGTCCTTTAAGTCAGAGCATTGAGTTCCACCATCTGTTTGTTCAGAAGTCAACTTAGTGCCTGTTAGGACTTCTTTCTGATCTGTTAAGGTTCCTGCCGCAGCCGGGAGCACCATATCGGTTTTGTCATCTTCTTTGTCTAGTGTATTCAAGATCTCCTGTTCGTCACTGTCACACAAAAGGTGCTGGTCATCATGTTAAATAGTAGACAAGGAAGAAAACAGTAATTCCCCAAAGTCAGCTAGCAGAAGCCATTCTAGCTTTTAGAAAATGCTCACCCTTAAGTCGTGAAATTACTCTTTCCCATGCAGCCTGCGCCATGCTAGCTTCCTCTTGTTACTTTTAACAGTCAAAAATAGTTTTCTTCTACCTAAGTGTAGGTTGTTTTAGCCAGGTTGTCTCTCATTACTTGGGGGTGTCAATGCTATATAGGAGTTGCCACCTCTGGCCTCAACAGTCCGGTTTTCAGTGCAAGGATCATAAGCGCAGCCAGACTGCTTCTACTTTCTATATATATCTTGTAGGGTAACTAATCTTATAGTTTGTAGGTCCAGATGCCACTTTAAATAGTTGATAACCAGTAAACTATCAATTATCAATAGCAGGTTGAGAAATTGCTCCAGATCTAATCAATTATATACAAATCTGCTTTTAAAATAGTAATGAACATATAAAAATAATAATACTTGGATAAAAGCACAGCATTTAACAATAAATGCAGTTATCTTAAAATGTTATGATGAAACTCCACTTATTGTAATTTCAGGACATTGTTATATTTTTTTTTTCAGGATCAAACTAAAATCCTGATCACAATGTTTAAATTTTGTAAGACCTTAATTTTCAAGTATGTTACCGATGTACCACACTACATTTAAACAATTTACTGTCTCTAGTAAATGAAAAAAAATAAATGTATTTAAGAAATTGATATTAGCAGGGAACTACCTATTTAAAATTAATTTAAAAAGCTATTCATTATCATCTGACCATAATTGGTAAATGAGGATCACATAAATGAAGGACTTATATGTATCAGTCTACACATATTTTCATAACCTAATTAGTGAGTTTGTTTGCTATTAAAACACACAAAAAAAACAACTTTTAATAAAGATTCAATTATAGTGATGTATTTCAACGGTCTTCATATCACAAATGGAGTTAGAATAGATGTTGAAAAATACATTTTACAACAGTGCCACCTAATGGTTGGAATACATATAAATGATTTATTAATAAAGTCACATTGTATTTTTTTACATACAAGGACATCAGTTATTTTTATTCAAAATGAAGGTCTTACAAAGAATTATTTTGTTTGATTAGGTATTATTTTTTTCCCTGTGTATTGAACAGGGGGAGGGGCAGTAATTCAAAGGATACACAACATAAAAACATTAAACTAAAGTGTTACACTCATATATGTATATATATATATATATATATATATATATATATATATATATATATATATATATATATATAAAAGAAATGAAAAAAGCGGACAATCCAGGGCAAGTTAAAACGATTTCTTTTATTCACCAACGATTAAAAGGTTCCAGGAGGGTCCATATACAGGTTAGCAAGGCAGCACAGGCAAACTGAAAGCTAACATGTTTCGGCTAGACAGCCGTAATCATAGCTAATTCAGTATACCTGTGGTGCCTTTTTAAAAGCAAAACAAGAATATATAATTGGTCAATAGATACAACCAATGCCTGTGAAGCCTAGCCACCACCTTTAGGATTAACCCTTAATGCAGTATCAATCTCATCTGACAATTCTAAGTGATAAGATAGGATATAGAGAATCAAATAGGAATAATAATAAAGTGTTATATAGCATAATACACTTAAATAAACATATAAGGAAAACGTACATGATAAAGTACATCAAGTATATATAAGCAAAGTAGTTCAAACAATCAAATTGCTCCTAATGTTTATCATAAAACTTGTCACAGTATGTTTTGCAAACACTCTAAGAAGGACAGAATTATGCACACTAATGCAAACAGTGCAAAATAAGGCAAACAATTGCAAATGCAAAAGTGCACGGTGTCAACAAAAACAGACCACTTATTTGCTGTCTAAGTAAAATATATATATATCAATCAAATAGCAGCAGGCTTGCTGACACTCAAATCCAAAACCAAAAAGTGTTTCTCTTCAATTTGTGACAATACACAACATGTTAGCTTTCAGTTTGCCTGTGCTGCCTTGCTAACCTGTATATGGACCCTCCTGTAACCTTTTAATCGTTAGTGAATAAAAGAAATCGTTTTAACTTGCCCTGGATTGTCCGCTTTTTTCATTTCTTCTACATTGCCTGAAAATCCAGAGGCAGAATGGGAGCACGGTGACTTTCTCACATGTTCAGAAGCAGTGACAGGTTGGGCGTATATCACGGCTGATTGTGGTTGGCGTCGGGGCTACCTGGACACGCCCCCTTCTCTCCCTTCTCTCTCCCTCCCACTTCAACCGGTGAACAGAGCACAATGATGTGTGCATACAGCGGATACCTGAGCAAGTTTTCGGAGGTATGAGGAAGTGAACCCGCGGCTCGGACACACTACGGAGCGGTAAGGAATGCATGGCTGTTGTTGCTAGAGCACCGGTTGCTCGCATATTACTTGCAATTCCTACCGAGTGTGTGAACTTTAATGCTTAAAGCTGTATGTCACAGGATGTTTGATTATTTGGGAGAGACTGCCATTCTATAAATAAATACTTCACAGTTTTGGCCACTGCTATCTGTGGATATCACTGAGTAGATTTGTTTGTTTATATCTACCATTATACAAGTGAGAACTTTTTACAACAGTTCCGTACCTTTTGGCTCAATAAAATTCTCTTACACTGAACTTTATATATATATATATATATATATATATATATATGCACTATCTAATCTAATAAATATTAATATTTTTTTTATATGGGTTGAAAAGTATGTTGTATATGATACAGTATTTGAATGGAAAGCGCTATATTGTATGTGTGTGTGTGTGTATATATATATATATATATAGATTTACGTTCAACCCCAAGGAAGAAAACGCTTCACTCTCCGGTCTTTTCGTCAATATTTATTTATTATTCACAAGAGTTGTATTACAGCATTCCCAGACGTTTCGACACCTATTGGTGTCTTTTTCAATGGGTATTTGCCAAAATTCTTTTGTCCCAAAAAGGCTCCTAACAAACTATTCCTAACCGCTTACCTATAAACCCCCGTATGTGCTCATGTCACTTCCGGTGCCATGGAGGCCGCTCCCCCTTGCGCGTGTCACTGCTCCTTCTCTGCCGCGTGGCTAATTAACATAGCTCCACCTGCGTGTTGACATATATCAACACGTAGTACACCCAAATGTGCGCATGTCAGGGGCCAGCAACTCCGATAGCATCGGACTGACGAATAATCGTGTATTATAAAAATGTATTATAAAAACTTATCTATCCCATCTATTTATTAAAAAAGTGCTGTGAAAGCACAAAATAAGACCCTTAATATTTCCTATTTACACAGTGAACCTAATACCCAATTTATTTTGTCAACTATATATCCATTAACTTCATCTCAAGCTTGTTTGTACTAACATAACGACTGTTCTATAGTTGATTGTAAAAAATGGTATGGAAGTGGAGTTACTTGGTTGGTGGGAAACTTATCATAATTCATCCCTAATGGAATAAGGTAGAAAAACTTTTTGGTCCGCAACAGTACACTATATCATGGAGCTTCTTTGGTTTACAAATGTCCTTATTCCATCCACTCTATACAAATGGGTAATACAGTCCCTTATAATAGAAATGACCTGGATCAAACAATCCTAGACTTCCCATTAAAGGAAAACATTAAAATCCAGTTGTATATTTAGTCCTTTTGGTGCTACTGTATCCAGTCGGTAGATCCAGGAGGTTTCCACCTGGAGGAGTTTGGTATTTCTATCTCCCCCTCTTCGTAAGGGCGGCACATGATCTTTGATTATGGTCCTCAGACTTGCAGCTGTGTGTCCTGCCTGGAGAAAATGTCGAGCCACAGGTTGATCAGACTCACGTTTCTCAATCGCTTGCCTGATCGCATGGCGATGATTCGCCATCCTCTCACGAAAGGTGGTCGATGTTTTCCCCACATACATCAGGGAACACGGACACATCAGTACATAGATCACGTAGGTACTAAGGCATGACAGCCTATGCAGAATCTTGTACTTCCTCCCAGTGTGTGGATGATGGAAGTGCATACCAGTCAGCATGCTATTACACGTAGTGCAGTCACCACATCTGTAGCATCCCAGTTTCCTTTTTGTATCCAACCATGTCCCCTTTTCGTAACACTTAACTGGGTCGTTGTGGACCAAAATATCCTTTAAATTGGGTGCTCTTTTGTATACCATCCGTGGTGCTTTTATACGTGTAAAGGGTAAGGTCTTGTCAGAACTCACGATTTCCCAATTCTTCTTTACCGACTCTGATAGAATCTTAGATATGGGGTTGAACGTTGTTATAAAATTGATGTTGTCACTCACATCTTCCACATTCTTCTTCACACCCTGAGGCAGAAGTAATGACTTTTGATCTTGTTGCACCAATTCAGTGTGTACCTTTTTGATCAATTTTCGTCCATAGCCCCGTTGTTCCAATTTATTGACCATTTCTTCCTCTTGGATTCTCCTTGCATAGGCTGTCATGCCTTAGTACCTACGTGATCTATGTACTGATGTGTCCGTGTTCCCTGATGTATGTGGGGAAAACATCGACCACCTTTCGTGAGAGGATGGCGAATCATCGCCATGCGATCAGGCAAGCGATTGAGAAACGTGAGTCTGATCAACCTGTGGCTCGACATTTTCTCCAGGCAGGACACACAGCTGCAAGTCTGAGGACCATAATCATAGATCATGTGCCGCCCTTACGAAGAGGGGGAGATAGAAATACCAAACTCCTCCAGGTGGAAACCTCCTGGATCTACCGACTGGATACAGTAGCACCAAAAGGACTAAATATACAACTGGATTTTAATGTTTTCCTTTAATGGGAAGTCTAGGATTGTTTGATCCAGGTCATTTCTATTATAAGGGACTGTATTACCCATTTGTATAGAGTGGATGGAATAAGGACATTTGTAAACCAAAGAAGCTCCATGATATAGTGTACTGTTGCGGACCAAAAAGTTTTTCTACCTTATTCCATTAGGGATGAATTATGATAAGTTTCCCACCAACCAAGTAACTCCACTTCCATACCATTTTTTACAATCAACTATAGAACAGTCGTTATGTTAGTACAAACAAGCTTGAGATGAAGTTAATGGATATATAGTTGACAAAATAAATTGGGTATTAGGTTCACTGTGTAAATAGAAAATATTAAGGGTCTTATTTTGTGCTTTCACAGCACTTTTTTAATAAATAGATGGGATAGATAAGTTTTTATAATACATTTTTATAATACACGATTATTCGTCAGTCCGATGCTATCGGAGTTGCTGGCCCCTGACATGCGCACATTTGGGTGTACTACGTGTTGATATATGTCAACACGCAGGTGGAGCTATGTTAATTAGCCACGCGGCAGAGAAGGAGCAGTGACACGCGCAAGGGGGAGCGGCCTCCATGGCACCGGAAGTGACATGAGCACATACGGGGGTTTATAGGTAAGCGGTTAGGAATAGTTTGTTAGGAGCCTTTTTGTGACAAAAGAATTTTGGCAAATACCCATTGAAAAAGACACCAATAGGTGTCGAAACGTCTGGGAATGCTGTAATACAACTCTTGTGAATAATAAATAAATATTGACGAAAAGACCGGAGAGTGAAGCGTTTTCTTCCTTGGGGTTGAACGTAAATCTACATTTTTCCACGCAGCACCCCGACAGATGATTCTTGGAACAGTGAGTGCACTTTAACTGTTATTGTTATATATATATATATATATATATATATATATATATATACGTGTGTGTAACTTCTAAAATGCACTCCATATTCCAACAGCAGCTACCAGGGTGCTTATAAAAAATCTAATATTGTTAATTAGAAAATGACGTTTTTTTTATAAAACTTAAAGGGATAGTCTAGTCAAAATTTAACTTTCATTAGTCAGATAGAACATGCAATTTTAAGCAATTTCTTATTTACTCCTATTATCAATTTTTCTTTGTTCTCTTGGTATCTTAATTTAAAAAAGCAATAATGTAAGCTTAGGAGCCAGCACATTTTTGGTTCAGCACCTGGGTAGCGCTTGCTGAATGGTGTCTAAATGTAGCCACCAATCATCAAGTGGTACCCAGGTGCTGAACTAAAAATGGACTGGCTCCTAAGCTTACATTTTTGCTTTTTCTAATAAAGATACCAAGAGAACAACGACAAATTAATAATAGGAGTAAATTAGAAAGATGCTTAAAATCACATGCTCTATCTGAATCGTGAAAGTTTAATTTTGACTAGACTATCCCTTTAACTTTTAAAGGTCCGGTTCCTTTATCAAATGTCACAATGTCACAGCAAATCAGAAACAGAAAAAAAATCAGATTTGCTGTGACATTGTAATATTTGATAAAGGAACCGGACCATTTCCATACGCCTAGATTTAGAGTTTGGCGGCCAAAGGGGTGCGTTAGCTACGCTTGCTTTTTTTCTCCCGCACCTTTTAAATACCGCTGGTATTTAGAGTTCACAGAAGGGCTGGGTTTTCAGTGCGTTAGGCTCCAAAAAGGAAGCGTAGAGCATAATTTAACGCCACTGCAACTCTAGATACCAGCGGTGCTTACGGACGCGGCCAGCTTCAAAAACGTGCTCGTGCACGATATCCCCATAGAAAACGATGGGGCACTTTGAGCTGAAAAAAAAACCTAACACCTGCAAAAAAGCATCATTCAGCTCTTAACGCAGCCCCATTGTTTTCTATGGGGAAACACTTCCTATGTCTGCACCTAACACCCTAACATGTACCCCGAGTCTAAACACCCCTAACCTTACACTTATTAACCCCTATTCTGCCTCCCCTGCTATCGCTGACACCTGCATATTATTTTTAACCCCTAATCTGCCGCTCCGTATACCGCCGCTACCTACATTATACCTATGTACCCCTAATCTGCTGCCCCTAACACCGCCGACCCCTATATTATATTTATTAACCCCTAATCTGCCCCCCACAACGTCGCCGCCAGCTACCTACAATAATTAACCCCTAATCTGCCGATCGGAGCTCACCGCTACTATAATAAATGTATTAACCCCTAAAGCTAAGTCTAACCCTAACACTAACACCCCCCTAAGCTAAATATAATTTAAATCTAACGAAATAAATTAACTCTTATTAAATAAATTATTCCTATTTAAATCTAAATACTTACCTGTAAAATAAACCATAATATAGCTACAATATAAATTATAATTATATTGTAGCTATTTTAGGATTAATATTTATTTTACAGGCAAATTTGTATTTATTTTAACCAGGTACAATAGCTATTAAATAGTTAAGAACTATTTAATAGCTACCTAGTTAAAATAATTACAAAATTACCGGTAAAATAAATCCTAACCTAAGTTACAATTAAACCTAACACTACACTATTAATAAATTAATTAAATAAAATACCTACAATTATCTACAATTAAACCAAACACTACACTATCAATAAATAAATTAAATAAAATTCCTACAAATAAATACAATTAAACTAACTAAAGTACAAAAAATAAAAAAGAACTAAGTTACAAAAAATAAAAAAATATTTACAAACATAAGAAAAATATTACAACAATTTTAAACTAATTACACCTACTCTAAGCCCCCTAATAAAATAACAAAGACCCCCAAAATAAAAAAATGCCCTACCCTATTCTAAATTACAAAAGTTCAAAGCTCTTTTACCTTACCAGCCCTTAAAATGGCCCTTTGCGGGGCATGCCCCAAAGAATTCAGCTCTTTTGCCTGTAAAAAAAAACATACAATACCCCCCCAACATTACAACCCACCACCCACATACCCCTAATCTAACCCAAACTCCCCTTAAATAAACCTAACACTAAGCCCCTGAAGCTCTTCCTACCTTGTCTTCACCATGCCAGGTATCACCGATCGTTCTAGGCTCCAAAATCTTCATCCAAGCCCAAGCGGGGGCTGGCGATCCATAATCCGGCGGCTGAAGAGGTCCAGAAGAGGCTCCAAAGTCTTCATCCTATCCGGGAAGAAGAGGCGATCCGGTCCGGCAACCATCTTGATCCAAGCGGCATCTTCTATCTTCATCCGATGACGACCGGCTCCATCTTGAAGACCTCCACCGCGGACCCATCTTCTTCTTCCGATTACTTCCCGACGAATGACGGTTCCTTTAAGGGACGTCATCCAAGATGGCGTCCCTCGAATTCCGATTGGCTGATAGGATTCTATCAGCCAATCGGAATTAAGGTAGGAAAATTCTGATTGGCTGATGGAATCAGCCAATCAGAATCAAGTTTAATCCGATTGGCTGATTCAATCAGCCAATCAGATTGAGCTTGCATTCTATTGGCTGTTCTTTTTTGTCCCAAAAAGGCTCCTAACAAACTATTCCTAACCGCTTACCTATAAACCCCCGTATGTGCTCATGTCACTTCCGGTGCCATGGAGGCCGCTCCCCCTTGCGCGTGTCACTGCTCCTTCTCTGCCGCGTGGCTAATTAACATAGCTCCACCTGCGTGTTGACATATATCAACACGTAGTACACCCAAATGTGCGCATGTCAGGGGCCAGCAACTCCGATAGCATCGGACTGACGAATAATCGTGTATTATAAAAATGTATTATAAAAACTTATCTATCCCATCTATTTATTAAAAAAGTGCTGTGAAAGCACAAAATAAGACCCTTAATATTTCCTATTTACACAGTGAACCTAATACCCAATTTATTTTGTCAACTATATATCCATTAACTTCATCTCAAGCTTGTTTGTACTAACATAACGACTGTTCTATAGTTGATTGTAAAAAATGGTATGGAAGTGGAGTTACTTGGTTGGTGGGAAACTTATCATAATTCATCCCTAATGGAATAAGGTAGAAAAACTTTTTGGTCCGCAACAGTACACTATATCATGGAGCTTCTTTGGTTTACAAATGTCCTTATTCCATCCACTCTATACAAATGGGTAATACAGTCCCTTATAATAGAAATGACCTGGATCAAACAATCCTAGACTTCCCATTAAAGGAAAACATTAAAATCCAGTTGTATATTTAGTCCTTTTGGTGCTACTGTATCCAGTCGGTAGATCCAGGAGGTTTCCACCTGGAGGAGTTTGGTATTTCTATCTCCCCCTCTTCGTAAGGGCGGCACATGATCTTTGATTATGGTCCTCAGACTTGCAGCTGTGTGTCCTGCCTGGAGAAAATGTCGAGCCACAGGTTGATCAGACTCACGTTTCTCAATCGCTTGCCTGATCGCATGGCGATGATTCGCCATCCTCTCACGAAAGGTGGTCGATGTTTTCCCCACATACATCAGGGAACACGGACACATCAGTACATAGATCACGTAGGTACTAAGGCATGACAGCCTATGCAGAATCTTGTACTTCCTCCCAGTGTGTGGATGATGGAAGTGCATACCAGTCAGCATGCTATTACACGTAGTGCAGTCACCACATCTGTAGCATCCCAGTTTCCTTTTTGTATCCAACCATGTCCCCTTTTCGTAACACTTAACTGGGTCGTTGTGGACCAAAATATCCTTTAAATTGGGTGCTCTTTTGTATACCATCCATGGTGCTTTTATACGTGTAAAGGGTAAGGTCTTGTCAGAACTCACGATTTCCCAATTCTTCTTTACCGACTCTGATAGAATCTTAGATATGGGGTTGAACGTTGTTATAAAATTGATGTTGTCACTCACATCTTCCACATTCTTCTTCACACCCTGAGGCAGAAGTAATGACTTTTGATCTTGTTGCACCAATTCAGTGTGTACCTTTTTGATCAATTTTCGTCCATAGCCCCGTTGTTCCAATTTATTGACCATTTCTTCCTCTTGGATTCTCCTTGCATAGGCTGTCATGCCTTAGTACCTACGTGATCTATGTACTGATGTGTCCGTGTTCCCTGATGTATGTGGGGAAAACATCGACCACCTTTCGTGAGAGGATGGCGAATCATCGCCATGCGATCAGGCAAGCGATTGAGAAACGTGAGTCTGATCAACCTGTGGCTCGACATTTTCTCCAGGCAGGACACACAGCTGCAAGTCTGAGGACCATAATCATAGATCATGTGCCGCCCTTACGAAGAGGGGGAGATAGAAATACCAAACTCCTCCAGGTGGAAACCTCCTGGATCTACCGACTGGATACAGTAGCACCAAAAGGACTAAATATACAACTGGATTTTAATGTTTTCCTTTAATGGGAAGTCTAGGATTGTTTGATCCAGGTCATTTCTATTATAAGGGACTGTATTACCCATTTGTATAGAGTGGATGGAATAAGGACATTTGTAAACCAAAGAAGCTCCATGATATAGTGTACTGTTGCGGACCAAAAAGTTTTTCTACCTTATTCCATTAGGGATGAATTATGATAAGTTTCCCACCAACCAAGTAACTCCACTTCCATACCATTTTTTACAATCAACTATAGAACAGTCGTTATGTTAGTACAAACAAGCTTGAGATGAAGTTAATGGATATATAGTTGACAAAATAAATTGGGTATTAGGTTCACTGTGTAAATAGAAAATATTAAGGGTCTTATTTTGTGCTTTCACAGCACTTTTTTAATAAATAGATGGGATAGATAAGTTTTTATAATACATTTTTATAATACACGATTATTCGTCAGTCCGATGCTATCGGAGTTGCTGGCCCCTGACATGCGCACATTTGGGTGTACTACGTGTTGATATATGTCAACACGCAGGTGGAGCTATGTTAATTAGCCACGCGGCAGAGAAGGAGCAGTGACACGCGCAAGGGGGAGCGGCCTCCATGGCACCGGAAGTGACATGAGCACATACGGGGGTTTATAGGTAAGCGGTTAGGAATAGTTTGTTAGGAGCCTTTTTGTGACAAAAGAATTTTGGCAAATACCCATTGAAAAAGACACCAATAGGTGTCGAAACGTCTGGGAATGCTGTAATACAACTCTTGTGAATAATAAATAAATATTGACGAAAAGACCGGAGAGTGAAGCGTTTTCTTCCTTGGGGTTGAACGTAAATCTACATTTTTCCACGCAGCACCCCGGCAGATGATTCTTGGAACAGTGAGTGCACTTTAACTGTTATTGTTATATATATATATATATATATATATATATATATATATATATATATATATATATACGTGTGTGTAACTTCTAAAATGCACTCCATATTCCAACAGCAGCTACCAGGGTGCTTATAAAAAATCTAATATTGTTAATTAGAAAATGACGTTTTTTTTATAAAACTTAAAGGGATAGTCTAGTCAAAATTTAACTTTCATTAGTCAGATAGAACATGCAATTTTAAGCAATTTCTTATTTACTCCTATTATCAATTTTTCTTTGTTCTCTTGGTATCTTAATTTAAAAAAGCAATAATGTAAGCTTAGGAGCCAGCACATTTTTGGTTCAGCACCTGGGTAGAGCTTGCTGAATGGTGTCTAAATGTAGCCACCAATCATCAAGTGGTACCCAGGTGCTGAACTAAAAATGGACTGGCTCCTAAGCTTACATTTTTGCTTTTTCTAATAAAGATACCAAGAGAACAACGACAAATTAATAATAGGAGTAAATTAGAAAGATGCTTAAAATCACATGCTCTATCTGAATCGTGAAAGTTTAATTTTGACTAGACTATCCCTTTAACTTTTAAAGGTCCGGTTCCTTTATCAAATGTCACAATGTCACAGCAAATCAGAAACAGAAAAAAAATCAGATTTGCTGTGACATTGTAATATTTGATAAAGGAACCGGACCATTTCCATACGCCTAGATTTAGAGTTTGGCGGCCAAAGGGGTGCGTTAGCTACGCTTGCTTTTTTTCTCCCGCACCTTTTAAATACCGCTGGTATTTAGAGTTCACAGAAGGGCTGGGTTTTCAGTGCGTTAGGCTCCAAAAAGGAAGCGTAGAGCATAATTTAACGCCACTGCAACTCTAGATACCAGCGGTGCTTACGGACGCGGCCAGCTTCAAAAACGTGCTCGTGCACGATATCCCCATAGAAAACGATGGGGCACTTTGAGCTGAAAAAAAAACCTAACACCTGCAAAAAAGCATCATTCAGCTCTTAACGCAGCCCCATTGTTTTCTATGGGGAAACACTTCCTATGTCTGCACCTAACACCCTAACATGTACCCCGAGTCTAAACACCCCTAACCTTACACTTATTAACCCCTATTCTGCCTCCCCTGCTATCGCTGACACCTGCATATTATTTTTAACCCCTAATCTGCCGCTCCGTATACCGCCGCTACCTACATTATACCTATGTACCCCTAATCTGCTGCCCCTAACACCGCCGACCCCTATATTATATTTATTAACCCCTAATCTGCCCCCCACAACGTCGCCGCCAGCTACCTACAATAATTAACCCCTAATCTGCCGATCGGAGCTCACCGCTACTATAATAAATGTATTAACCCCTAAAGCTAAGTCTAACCCTAACACTAACACCCCCCTAAGCTAAATATAATTTAAATCTAACGAAATAAATTAACTCTTATTAAATAAATTATTCCTATTTAAATCTAAATACTTACCTGTAAAATAAACCATAATATAGCTACAATATAAATTATAATTATATTGTAGCTATTTTAGGATTAATATTTATTTTACAGGCAAATTTGTATTTATTTTAACCAGGTACAATAGCTATTAAATAGTTAAGAACTATTTAATAGCTACCTAGTTAAAATAATTACAAAATTACCGGTAAAATAAATCCTAACCTAAGTTACAATTAAACCTAACACTACACTATTAATAAATTAATTAAATAAAATACCTACAATTATCTACAATTAAACCAAACACTACACTATCAATAAATAAATTAAATAAAATTCCTACAAATAAATACAATTAAACTAACTAAAGTACAAAAAATAAAAAAGAACTAAGTTACAAAAAATAAAAAAATATTTACAAACATAAGAAAAATATTACAACAATTTTAAACTAATTACACCTACTCTAAGCCCCCTAATAAAATAACAAAGACCCCCAAAATAAAAAAATGCCCTACCCTATTCTAAATTACAAAAGTTCAAAGCTCTTTTACCTTACCAGCCCTTAAAAGGGCCCTTTGCGGGGCATGCCCCAAAGAATTCAGCTCTTTTGCCTGTAAAAAAAAACATACAATACCCCCCCAACATTACAACCCACCACCCACATACCCCTAATCTAACCCAAACTCCCCTTAAATAAACCTAACACTAAGCCCCTGAAGCTCTTCCTACCTTGTCTTCACCATGCCAGGTATCACCGATCGTTCTAGGCTCCAAAATCTTCATCCAAGCCCAAGCGGGGGCTGGCGATCCATAATCCGGCGGCTGAAGAGGTCCAGAAGAGGCTCCAAAGTCTTCATCCTATCCGGGAAGAAGAGGCGATCCGGTCCGGCAACCATCTTGATCCAAGCGGCATCTTCTATCTTCATCCGATGACGACCGGCTCCATCTTGAAGACCTCCACCGCGGACCCATCTTCTTCTTCCGATTACTTCCCGACGAATGACGGTTCCTTTAAGGGACGTCATCCAAGATGGCGTCCCTCGAATTCCGATTGGCTGATAGGATTCTATCAGCCAATCGGAATTAAGGTAGGAAAATTCTGATTGGCTGATGGAATCAGCCAATCAGAATCAAGTTTAATCCGATTGGCTGATTCAATCAGCCAATCAGATTGAGCTTGCATTCTACTGGCTGTTCTGATCGGATCAGCCAATCAGATTGAACTTGATTCTGATTGGCTGATTCCATCAGACAATCAGAATTTTCCTACCTTAATTCCGATTGGCTGATAGAATCGTCGGGAAGTCGTCGGAAGAAGAAGATGGGTCCGCGGTGGAGGTCTTCAAGATGGAGATAGAAGATGCCGCTTGGATCAAGATGGTTGCCGGTCCGGATCGCCTCTTCTTCCCGGATAGGATGAAGACTTCGGAGCCTCTTCTGGACCTCTTCAACCGCCGGATTTTGGATCGCCAGCCCCCGCTTGGGCTTGGATGAAGATTTTGGAGCCTGGAACGATCGGTGATACCTGGCATGGTGAAGACAAGGTAGGAAGATCTTCAGGGGCTTAGTGTTAGGTTTATTTAAGGGGGGTTTGGGTTAGATTAGGGGTATGTGGGTGGTGGGTTGTAATGTTGGGGGGGGTATTGTATGTTTTTTTTTACAGGCAAAAGAGCTGAATTCTTTGGAGCATGCCCTTTTAATGGCTGGTAAGGTAAAAGAGCTTTGAACTTTTGTAATTTAGAATAGGGTAGGGCATTTTTTTATTTTGGGGTTCTTTGTTATTTTATTAGGGGGCTTAGAGTAGGTGTAATTAGTTTAAAATTGTTGTAATTTTTTTCTAATGTTTGTAAATATTTTTTTATTTTTTGTAACTTAGTTCTTTTTTATTTTTTGTACTTTAGTTAGTTTATTTCATTGTATTTATTTGTAGGAATGTTATTTAATTTATTTATTGATAGTGTAGTGTTAGGTTTAATTGTAGATAATTGTAGGTAGTTTATTTAATTTATTTATTGATAGTGTAGTGTTAGGTTTAATTGTAACTTAGGTTAGGATTTATTTTACAGGTAATTTTGTAATTATTTTAACTAGGTAACTATTAAATAGTTATTAACTATTTAATAGCTATTGTACCTGGTTAAAATAATTACAAAGTTACCTGTAAAATAAATATTAATCCTAAAATAGCTACAATATAATTATAATTTATATTGTAGCTATATTAGGGTTTATTTTACAGGTAAGTATTTAGCTTTAAATAGGAATAATTTATTTAATAATAGTTAATTTATTTCGTTAGATTTAAATTATATTTAACTTAGGGGGGTGTTAGGGTTAGGGTTAGACTTAGCTTTAGGGGTTAAAAAATTTATTAGAATAGCGGTGAGCTCCGATCGGCAGATTAGGGGTTAATACTTGGTTAGGTGTCTGCGATGTTAGGGAGGGCAGATTAGGGGTTAATACTATTTATTATAGGGTTATTGATGCGGGAGTGAGGCGGATTAGGGGTTAATAACTTTATTATAGTAGCGGTGCGGTCCGCTCGGCAGATTAGGGGTTAATAAGTGTAGGCAGGTGGAGGCGACAGTGAGGGGGGCAGATTAGGGGTTAATAAATATAATATAGGGGTCGGCGGTGTTAGGGGCAGCAGATTAGGGGTTCATAGGGATAATGTAGGTGGCAGCGGTGTGCGGTCGGCAGATTAGGGGTTAAAAAATTTTAATAGAGTGGCGGCGATGTGGGGGGACCTTGGTTTAGGGGTACATAAGTAGTTTATGGGTGTTAGTGTACTTTAGAGCACAGTAGTTAAGAGCTTTATAAACCGGCGTTAGCCCAGAAAGCTCTTAACTACTGACTTTTTTCTGCAGCTGGAGTTTTGTCATTAGAATTCTAACGCTCACTTCAGACACGACTCTAAATACCGGCGTTAGAAAGATCCCATTGAAAAGATAGGATACGCAATTGACGTAAGGGGATCTGCGGTATGGAAAAGTTGCGGCTGCAAAGTGAGCGTTAGACCCTTTAATGACTGACTCTAAATACCAGCGGTAGCCCAAAACCAGCGTTAGGAGCCTCTAACGCTGGTTTTGACGGCTACCGCCAAACTCTAAATCTAGGCCTAAATGTCATGAGATTTCATCTACGTAAATATTAAAAGTTATGTTTTATAAAAAACTTCTCAGTAAGTGCTTTCTAAAGAAATATATATATATATATATATATATATATATATATACACTCACTGGCCACTTTAAAAGGTACACCTGTTCAACTGCTTGATAACACAAATTTCTAATCAGCCAATCACATAGCAGCAACTCAATGCATTAAGGCATCTAGACAAGGTGAAGACGGCTTGCTGAAGTTCAAAACGAGCATCAGAATGAGGAAAAAATGGGATGGTCCGAAAAAGAGAAAATATCCAGTGAGCAGCATTTGTGTGGACGACAATGCCGTGTCGATGTCAGAGGTCAGAGGAGAATGGGCAGACTGGTTTGAGATGATAAAAAGGCAACAGTAACTCAAATAACCACTTGTTACAACCAAGGTATGACTATGCAGAATACCATCTCTGAATGCTCAACACATTGAACCTTGAAGCAGATGGGCTACAGCAGCAGAAGACCACACCGGGTGCCACACACAGCAGCTAAGAATAGGAAACTGAGGCTACAATTCCCACAGGCTCTCAAAAATTGGACAATAGAAGATTGGAAAAATGTTGCCTGGTCTGATGGGTCTCGATTTCAGCTACAACATTCAGATGGTAGGGTCAGAATTTGGAGTAAACAACATGAAAGCATGGATCCATCTTGCCTTGTATCAACGGTTCAGGCTGGGGTGTTGTAATGTTATGGGGATATTTCTTGGCACACTTTGGACCCCTTAGTACCAATTAAGCATTGTTTAAATGCCACAGCCTACCTGAGTATTGTTGTTGACCATGTCTATCCCATTATGACTACAGTGTACCCATCTTCTGATGGCTACTTCCAGCGGGATAATGCACCATGTCACAAAGCTCAAATCATCTCAAACTGATTTCTTGAACATGGCAATGAGTTTACTACACTCCAATGACCTCCACAGTCACCAGATCTCAATCCAATAGAGCACCTTTGGGATGTGGTGGAGCGGGAGATTCACATCATGGATGTGCAGCCGACAAATCTTCAGCAACTGCGTGATGCTATCATGTCAATATGGACCAAAACCTCTGAGGAATGTTTCCAACACCTTGTTGAATCTATGCCACAAAGAATTAAGGCAATTATGAAGGAAAAAGGGGGTCCAACCCGGTACTAGCAAGGTGTACCTAATAAAGTGGCCGGTGAGTGTATTCAGTATATATATATATATATGTCTAAATATGCATATGTGTGTGTGTATATGTGTGTATTTATGTATCAATATAGTATATACATACATATATATATAAAATAAAGCTGTGATTGCTTTAATGTGTTAAGTCCTGGTGAGTGCTCTCGTTTTTGGATATTTGTAAAGGCACGCTGTGGCATTGGATGCACCCTGGGCGGTTGTGAAGTGGAGTGAGTGCAGAGTTCATTTGGAAATTTTGTATATATATATATATATATACACATATAAACACATATATGTATATACATATATTTATATATACACACACACACACATATATATATATATATATATATATATATATATATATATATATATATACTTTGGAATACCTTGTAAAATCATTTAGAATCAATTTTAAGATTGAAAAATTATTTTAACTGTATATGTACTGTAAATATTTTACATTCCAATGTTTTTCACAGTAGAAAATTTTATTTGTATTTTTAAATAGATATTCCTATATATATCTGTACATTTCTATACCTGTATATATTCATATAGATACAGATGTGGCCAAACTTATTGGTACCCTTACATTTAAAGAGAGAAACACAAAATAGCTTGACTGTAGTTTGCCAAAATGCATGTTTACAAGCTACAATCCTTCTGGGAGAATGTCCTTTGGAAAGACTAAACAAAAGTAGAGTTTTTTTGGCAAATCATAACAACTCGATATTTAAAGAAGAAAAAAAGAAGCTTTTAAAGAAAAGAACACCATTCTTATCATGAAACATTGCGGAGCCTCAGTGATGTTTTGGGGTTACTTTGTTGCCTCTGGCACTGGGTGCCTAGAATCTCTACAGGGCATGATTAAATCAGAAGACTATCATGGCATTCTGGTGTGAAACGTAATGTCCAGTATCAGAAAGCTGTGTCTCGGTCGCATAGTCCTCCAGCAGGATAATGATCTGAAACATTCCTCAAAAAGCACACAAGAATGGATGAGAAGAAAACCTTGTACCGTTCTGAACTGGCATTCTGAGTCCAGATCTGAATCCCATCGAACATCTGTGGAAAGAGCTAAAACTCACAGTTGGGGAAAGACACCCATTAACCCCTTAACGACATACGTCGTAGAGGGTACGTCTTGCACAAACTGGTCTTTAAAGACCAGCAACGTACCCTGTATGACGTTGGGGTTGAAAGCGTCTGGAAGCGATCCTGCTCGCTTCCAGCCGCTTTCTGGTTATTGCAGTGATGCCTTTTTCCCCATCCGATGCAGAGAGAGCCACTCTGTGGCCCTCTCTGCACGGACATCGATGGCCGCAATCGTTGGTGGGTGGGAGCCGACGCGGGAGGTGGGTGGGCGGCCATCGATGGCTTGGTGAGTGCAGAGGTGGGCGGGATCGTGGGCGGGGTAGCTGGAGGGCGCGCACGGATGTGCGCACGTGCACGGAGGAGGCGGGCGGGCGCATGCACGGGGAGGGAGCGGGTGGGAACCATTACACTATGGAACAGTTTGTGTAATTTTAGAGGGAGAGAGGGGGAATAAAAATTGTATTATATATAATCAAAGTGATCTGGGAGGGGGTGGGGGTTTAGTCTTTGGGGGGGGAAGCTACACTACAGAAAAGTGGGGAAAAAAATTAAAAAATATATATTTTTTTGTAAACTGGGTACTGGCAGACAGCTGCCAGTACCCAAGATGGCTCCCAATAATGTAGAGGGGGAGGGTTAGAGAGCTGTTTGGGGGGGGATCAGGGAGGTTTGGGGCTAAGGATGATCCTACACAGCAGCATATGTAAATATGCTTAAAAAAAATAAAATAAATAAAACATACCTTTTATTTTAGTACTGGCAGACATTCTGCCAGTACTTAAGATGGCGGGGACAATTGTGGGGTGGGGGAGGGAAGAGAGCTGTTTGGGAGGGATCAGGGGGTCTGATGTGTCAGGTGGGAGGCTGATCTCTAAACTAAAGCTAAATTTAACCCTGCAAGCTCCCTACAAGATTAACCCCTTCACTGCTAGACATAATACATGTGTGATGTGCAGCGGCATTTACCATCCTTCTAATTACCAAAAAGCATTGCCAAAGCCATATATGTCTGCTATTTCTGAACAAAGGGGATCCCAGAGAAGCATTTACAAACATTTGTGCCATAATTGCACAAGCTGTTTGTAAATAATTTCAGTGAGAAACCTAAAATTGCGAAAAAAAATAAGTTTTTTTAAATTTGATCGCATTTGGCGGTGAAATGGCGGCATTAAATATACCAAAATGGGCCTAGATAAATACTTTGGGTTGTCTACTACACTACACTAAAGCTAAAATTAACTCTACAAGCTCCCTACATGTTCCCTAATTAACCCCTTCACTGCTGGGCATAAAACACTTGTGGTGCGCAGTGGCATTTAGCAGCCTTCTAATTAGCAAAAAGCAACGCCAAAGCCATATAAGTCTGCTATTTATGAACAAAGGAGATCCCAGAGAAGCATTTACAACCATTTATGCCATAATTGCATAAGTTCTTTGTAAATAATTTATGTGAGAAACCTAAAGTTTGTGAAAATATTTGTGAAAAAGTAAACAATTTTTTTTTATTTGATCGCATTTGGCGGTGAAATGGTGGCATGAAATATATCAAAATGGGCCTAGATCAATACTTTGGGATGTCTTCTAAAAAAAATATATACATGTCAAGGGATATAAAGGTATTCCTGACAGATATCAGGGTTCCAATGTAACTAGCGCTCATTTTGAAAAAAAGTGGTTTTGAAATAGCAAAGTGCTTCTTGTATTTATTGCCCTATAACTTGCAAACAAAAAGCAAAGAACATGTTAACATTGGGTATTTCTAAACTCAGGACAAAATTTAGAAACTATTTAGCATGGGTGTTTTTTGGTGGTTGTAGATGTGTAACAGATTTTGGGGGTCAAAGTTATAAAAAGTGTGTTTTTTTCCATTTTTTCCTCATATTTTATAATATTTTTAATAATAAATTATAAGATATGATGAAAATAATGGTATCTTTAGAAAGTCCATTTAGTGGCGAAAAAAACTGTATATAATATGTTTTGGTACAGTAAATGAGTAAGAGGAAAATTACAGTTAAACACAAACACAGCAGAAATGTAAAAATAGTCCTGGTCCTTAAGGGAAAGAAATTGAAAAATGGCCTTGGTCCTTAAGGGGTTAAACCCGAGAGAACTGGAGCAGTTTGCTCAAAAAGAGGGGGCCAAATTCTCAGTCAAAAAGTGTAGAAATCTTATTCAGAGCTACAGAAAGTGCTTATTTGTTATTGTCTCCAAAGTCTGTGCTATGAATTATAAGGTTAAGAGTACCATTATTTTTGTCCATGCCATTCTCATTTGTTTTACTGTTCAAACTAATATGTGAAGTTATAAATCAAAAGTAAAGTTTCTGTTCTTTTCCATTTGAAATAAAGAATTGTGGATACCAACCACTTTTGTAAATTTTTACTCAGTTCAGAGAAAATTGTGCATTTTCCTTGTATATATATATATATATATATATATATATATATATATATATATATATATATATATATATATATATATATATAGATATAGATATAGATATATGCAAAAGTAACAAACTTGCACTCACTGGTCTTTTTTGTGAAGTAATTTACTGAAAAACTGTGACGTTTCGAGGACAAAAAATCCCCTTCTTCAGACAATGTGTATAACAAACAATAGTGACTTTATACATTGTGTAAAACAAAACCCCTCCCCTCAATTAGATCAAAAAAACCGCCAAACTGGTAGCTATGGTGACCCATGAGTCACATTGTAAACAAACAAGTGCTATCATATATTGAACAATATATTAAAAAATATATAAATGAGCCATCCTGGCTCTAACATAATAAAGACAACCCAAGTGCACAATAGGGGAACTGTGAAGCAATGGAGGCAAACGTGAAATACAGACAGATCACAGATTGAGTAGAGTGACGGTTTCCAATTAATCATTCATACCGCCATTTACTGCTCAGTATTGTATCTAGGAATATTATAAATCTTAAGGAGGCAGGATCGGAACACCGGTTAGTAACTCACCAAGTAGAGACGCATACCAGAAACTCTGTGGCTACTCACTGCCGCATCGGTACACAACGCCGGGTAGAGAACCCGGAACTGTACAGGGCTCTCACGTGAGGGGCAATCGGCCAATCACCGGAATTGTTTACCGTTGCCGTAGTGACCATTAGCATCAAGTCCCACGTAAGACCTGCAGCACTGGGATACACACACGCATGCTGTCAGCAAAACACAGCACTGAATAATAATCGATTACAACAGTATACTAACCTAAGAGAAAATGATGTAAAATCAGACTACACATATCATGGATACATATCAACACTGTCAGAGATTACCATACATCCAAAATCAAACAATCATATACGCTGTCAAAAAGAAGCATCCACATTCAAAGGAACCGAGATTGTAGTTTACACAGTGACCATAATATGTACTGGAAATCACAATGAAGGTAGCTACCAATCTTATAGATAATACAACCGTAGGTATCCCAAACATTAGATAAATTAGACAGATTAAAAATGTGGTCACAGGGCAACAGACAGTGTATTAGAGTGTCTGAGATGGAATGGCTAATAACCTACAAGCAAAATCTCCCAAGCTCTCAATAAACCGACATTAATAGCACATTCAAAATAGAAAAGGAAGGAGAGGGAATATGCATAGTTGAAAGCCCAAATCACCAATAGGGGATATAGGTAAGGCCAAAGGGACTTAGGTGGATTGAATGATAAGTGGACTCTCCCAGTACATCTATGTGGATTCCAAAGACTTGACACTAGGCAGGGAACTTCAGTCAGGTATCGCTAGCTTATAGAAAACAGTGCCAATCAAACATTGTGTTCAGTCCATGGGGCTGTAAGGTATTTAATCGAAAAATCCACTTGGCCTCGATTTGTAGAAGGAGTGTATCCCTGTCACCCCCTCGCCTCAGTGGGGGGACATGGTCTATTAGTGTGAATCTTAAATCCTGGAGTCCATGTCCTTTTTCTACAAAGTGTCTAGCTACTGGCTGGTCACTCGAACCCTTTTTAAGGGATGTCCTGATTGAAGACCTATGATTGGCAAACCGAGTTCTGGCATCGTCTGTGGTTTTACCCACATAAAAACGCCCACAGCTACAATTTAATAAGTATACCACATGGGTTGTGGTGCAGGTCAACACATGTCTGATCTTGTATCTCTGGTTACGGTGAGGGTGGCCAAAGGTGGCCCCTGGAATCATAGAATTGCAGGTCGTGCATCCTAAGCACCTGTAGCATCCTGGTTTCTTTTTTCGTGACAGCCATGTCTCTGGGGTATAGCAGTGAGTCGGGTCGGTTAACATCAGAAGATCTTTAAGGTTCTTGTCACGTTTATACCCCACTCTAGGATGCTGCCAATCATTGAACGGGAGTGATGGATCGCCCTGTACAATGTGCCAATGTTCTCTTAGTGACTTCCCCAAAGGTCTTGTTAGGGGACTATACGTGGTCGTGAAAGTCATTCTCTGCTCGTCCTTGTTCCTGGGAGTAGTCAGGGTTTTATCCTCATTTTCAGCTAGCACTCTACTCTGATAGACCAGGCGGGGATTGTATCCTCTTTGTGTGAAGCGTTGTTGCATTTCCTCAAGTTGTTGATCTCTTCTAGTCATGTCACTGTTATTCCTGACAGTCCGACAAAGTTGGGCTTTCGGGATTGCTTTGAGAAGTGCTGCTGGATGGTTACTAGTCGCATGCAGAATTGAATTTCTGTTGGTTGGTTTCCTAAACAGTGAGGTCCCTAATTGGCCATTATCCATTTTAAAGATATTTAGGTCTAGGAACTCAATGCTTGACATATCATATATATAGATATAGATATATATTTTACAAAGATAATTATATATATATATATATATATATATATATATAAATATATATATATATATATATATATATATATATATATATATATACAGTATATATATATATATATATATATATATATATATATATATATATATATTTTAGTGGCATATTTAGGTTTTGTGCTGCACTAGCCACTCAAAATTCTGCTGCCCCCCCCCAAGGTTTTAGGCCTTTTTTCGGTCAGTGTGTAAAATTATTTTTATTATTATTATTTTATTTTATTTCATAACGATTCAAAAGAAAATGGCCTACCAAAACACTTGCATACAGGTGGTTGCATTGCACGCATCTCATACCATTTTCTCCCTGAGAGAAGGGAGAGAAAAGAAGGGGAGGGGAGGAAAGGGAGGGGTGGAGGGAAAGGAAAGAAGGGAGGGGGAGGGAGAGAGAGAGAGAACCCTTTAACCCTTTCACGTTCAGTTTGGGTGCTTCCGTGTGACTCTATTGGATACTACACACTGTTTAACATTGGTAGTGAAATTACCTCTGATTTTTTGCACCGGTGTGTCATGCAATTGAGCCACACTCATTGGACCCAATACAAGTTGCTTTTGGATTTGTGCACTGTATGTTAAAAATTCCTCACTGTCAGATTCAAACTAGCCTCAGAAGAAGCGCATCTATGCATGCACAAAACGCGTCAGGTGTCCCTGACTGTGACTTATGATTATTGTACCAGTACTTTATTGGACTTCCAAATAAACTTTTTGCTATATTTGACTTCTTTTGACCCAGCGTATCTCATTCTCTTTTTGCTGCTTTGTTTACCTGTGGTTGGGAATACCGCTATTTGGATCTGATGCTCACTGGTTCCACCTACAACGGACTCAGATATTCTCTTCCCCCCCACCGCGTCTTGCTCCTATCCAAGTGCCTAGCAACGTCATTGACGACGTACCAGGAAGGTGGTCTGACAACGTACAGACCGAATCTCCGTGCACGCCAGGAAGGACACACATGCTGCACCCCCCCGGAAGGGTTTCATTGCCAGTCCGTGAGGAAGTACAGAGTGCATCCAGGCACCCCACCAGACCAGTGGAGGGTAAGAGAAGCTGTGTATGAGTTTCAGGACAGAGACTTGCTTATTGCTATACATTTATAATCTAGGCTGAAGCGGAGCGTGCTGACACCAGAGGGGTAGGGGTCTTAGAGAGAGAGACGGATTGAGTCCCAGGATTTGGATAACTACTGTTTGACTGTTTGCCCAAAATATACTGATATTTATTGGGACACTCACCCCTATTATTGATCTCACTCATATACTTTTAGAGACAAGGGGTTAAAAAACTGAACACTCCAATTTTGTGTGTTTGCATCTATTTATCAAGCTGCATGATGTAGCTTTGGAGCATAACCAAGCCAGCAGCTTAAATTCAGGAGCAGCAGACAACAGACCGCTGCTTTTTAACCTATATGCCAGCTCTGAGTCGGTGCTTTGCTATCACCCTGGACAAGTCTGGGCGGCATTGCAGAAACGTTCACTTTTGCAATGTGAAAAGAGGGCAGCGTATTTCTGCGGTTGCCTGGCGGACAGGTTTGTGGGAGAGAACCTTGTCCTTCCAGCTCTTGTTAAATCTTGCCCAGTATATAATTATATTAATACATATTTTTTACATATATTTTAAAGGGACAGTGGAGTCTAAATTAAACTTCAGATAGGGCATGTTATTTTAAACAACTTTCCAATCTACTTTTATCATCACATTTCCTTTTTTCCTTGGCATTTTTTTGTTAAAGGCTAAACATAGGTGGGCTCATAGGCTGATCTCTAAGACTCTGCAGTCCACCAATTATCTCACAGTCTGGCTGTGAATAGCTAATAACATACTGTTTGTTCATGTGTGCCATATAGATAACACTGTGCTCACCCCAGTGGAGTTATTTGAGACTCAGCACTTATTAACCTCTATTTATCAAGGTCTGTCGGACCTGATCCGACAGTGCGGATCAGGTCCGCAAGACCTGGCTGAATACGGAGAGCAATACGCTCTCCGTATTCAGCATTGCACCAGCAGCTGACAAGAGCTGCGGGTGCAACGCCGTCCCCTGCAGACTCGCGGCCAATAGGCCGCCAGCAGGGGGGTGTCAATCAACCCGATCGTAGTCGATCGGGTTGATTTCCGGCGATGTCTGTCCGCCTGCTCAGAGCAGGCGGACAGGTTATGGAGCAGCGTTCTTTGTGACCGCTGCTTCATAACTGCTGTTTCTGGCGAGCCTGCAGGCTCGCCAGAAACATGGGGCATCAAGCTCCATTCAGAGCTTGATAAATGTGCCCCATTGTCTGAAATACAAGCCTGTCAAAAGATCTGATATAAGGAGACTGTCTGCAATGGTAAATAAAGGGATTATGGTAAATAAAGGGATTATCTCTCTTTTTAAACAAATAACAATGTTGGTGTTGACTGTCCCTTTGAGTATATGACTGTAAGTAACCTATAATTTGTATCTACATTTCCCACTCATAGTGGTGCACTGCCACCTACTGGTTAACTCAGTAACTAATTGGAATAGAACAATCATTGCATAAATGCAGATGAAAGCTTTACTTAGTACTTCACTTTTTTATAAATCAATAATTCATCATTCATAAAATTATTCAATTTGTTAAATAATAACATTGTATAATAAAAAAATCAACCAGGTAAATAAATGCCCTTCAAAATGTTTCATTTTACATGTATTATTAAATACTTCATTCCCTTAACAACATTACTGTGACAATGAGAAATAAATTTTACTATCTCATACCCACAACTGGTAAGAAAATATATCCCACCCAAGCTATGTTTAACGTCATCTATACACACAGAGGTGGCTCTAGAGTGGACAAGACTTCAAGCAAAATTTAAATATGAGGCTTCTGTCTTTCATTTTTATGACCTATTAAATATGTCCCTGAACTGTATACCTGGTTGTGTGCAATACTTTTCCCTCTTTTTTCTTTATTTAAATATTAATTTATGCTTAGGACTTCATTGTACCAAATCTCTCAATAATAATGCAAGGAAAAGAAGAAAAAAAAAAAAAAAGGAAAAAGAGAGAAGAGAGTGGAGTAAGAAACACACAGCAGAGAGAAAGCAGGGAGAATTAAGAAAGAGAGGTAGGAGGGTGGGAGAGAAGAGAGAAAAGGTAGAAAGTGTGAAGTAGAGATAAGGAAGAGTGGAGAGAATAAAGAGAACAGCTATAGAAGGGAGTAAGAGAAAAGACAGGGTGGATACAGAATGAAGAAACAGGGAGAGACAAAGAAGTATCAGGGAAAATAGAAGTGAGACAGAGGACAAGAGAAGACAGGGTAGAGTCTAGAGGAGAGAATGCAGAGACAGAGGAAAGAAAATAGAAAGAAGAACAAAAGGAGGGAGAAAGAGAGAAAAGAGAGGAAAGAGAAATAGAGAAAGAGATAAGAAAGAAGAGAGGAGGGAGAGTGGCAGAAAGGTGAGAGGGACAACGAAGTTAGAGGATTGTGAAGAAGAGAGAAGAAAGTGAAGAGAGGGGAGGGAGTTATAGAAAGAAGATGGAAAAAAAAGAAGGAAGGGAGAGAGGAAGAGAGGGAGCAATATAGGAGTGAAAGAAGAGGGTAAGAGAGAAACGAAGGGTGGGAGAAACAAAAGCAGGGGAGAGTATAAGAAATGTTAATAGCAGTTTTATGTATCACCTCTGGTTGCAAAGGGGTTAAAATGCTGAAAATGCAGTCTGCCTGTCCCTTTAACATGATTATTGTTGCCTGTGTTCCCACTGCGCCCTATTTATGCTAAGGCTGACAGCACCATACAGGGTCAGAAGGTAGAGGAAGCTGAAGAGCCTGCACTTGACAGCCAGAGAACTTGCCGTGGTGTAAGCGGCTGTGAGGGTTAGAATATCCAGCCATGTCAGGAGAAAGTTGGTGACCACTTTACTACCAAAAACATCCAAGGGGATGACTATAAAACTGAAAACATTTAAATTGGTCCAATGAATTTCAAAATGTCTTGCCAAGTAACTATAGGGGTTATTTTCTGTGTAGTCCTGTATACTGCCATTTAGTATTCTTTCTGTCCTACCTACATACTCTATGTGGCATGCCATACATACAGTCAAATGAATGCATTGTAATACTGCATGATAATCATACTTGTGAAAGGGAGATGGTTATTATGGAGAAGTCTGTACATAGGACTGATAGTGGGGATAGAGCTGGTTTGGAGCAAGATGGTCAGGGAGGTAGCTGGGTCATAGACAATAATACAGAATACCCTGTAGCTGGTCTACTTTACAATAAAAAATATAATATCCCAATCTAAATCAATTACTAGTCCAGAGATAAGCAGACTGGGGAAATTTCCAGCCCTTTATGTATACATACCCAAAAGAAAAACAATCAGGAGTTACATGTATATTTGGTAGTGCTGCTAGTGAGACCAAATAGCTAAACAAAACAGGGGGTACTAGTATACACACAGACACAACTATACAGAAAATGTTATACAACATAGGCACACTACATCTATACTCTGCTTAGTTACCAGCTTACAAGGTGTCTCAGTATAAACTGGTACTGCATAAACCTATACTGCTATCAGTGCTGTTGTTTTTGTGCTGCCATAGGCAAAGCAAAATCTGTTGCCACTGTACAACAAAACTCTATACATTATACTTCATATGTGCCTTAGATGTTTCCTATAACCAGATGCAGGGAGGGGTAATGTACCTCCACTAAACAAGCAAGATCATTGATTTGTAACAAATTATGGCAAAACATCTGGAGAGCATAGGAGTGGGCAGACACCCTGCCACAGAACTAGCACCCAAAATGTTTTGCCTCTCATATTTTGCTGCAATAGGCATAGATCTAATTGGTCTTACTAAGCCAAAATACCCTCCTGACTGTTATTATAAAATTAAATGGACAGTAAAGTAAAAAATGAAACTTTCATGATTCAACTAGAGCATGCATTACTCTTTTTTATTTTAAAGATAAATTATTACAATACATTTAAGTTTTGCCCTTATTCACGTTATTTGTTTATTATATCAAGCTTTAGATTCCATTGTGTAAGGTATGCTAAGGTTGTTTTAAAGCATTTTTTTTATAAATATGCACAGGCAACTAATTATGCCTGCATATTTCTTCTAACTGGAACTGTATAGCACCTGCAAGAAAGCTTTATTTAAAGGGACAGTAAAGTCAAAATTAAACTTTCATGATTCGGATAGAGCATGTAATTTTAAACAGCCTTCCAATTTACTTAGTTCTCTTGGTAGGCTCATAAAAGCTCAGGGGCCCGATCCGATATGCAGCGTCGCCCGCAACGACAACTTTTGCGCTGGTTTGGTATCACATATACGGCGTAACCTAGAAGTTACGCTCGTATATTTCACCCTTCGGCCGTAATTTTTTTGCCCATAGAGTGATATACCAAACCCGCGCAGTTTGGTATCCAATATACAGCGTAAAGACTTACGTGGCGAAAATGGAGAAATCTTACTCCATTTTCACCTCGCCACAAATTGCAGGCATAGTAAGCCTTACGCTGAGTATTGGAGCCCCGTAACTCCCTAAACTACCTGCAAAATAAAACCTAGCACCTAACGCATGCGCAATGTCTATCTACCTGTCAACCGCAATCTTTAATAAAGTGCTTATCCCCTAAACCGCCGCTCCCAGACCCCGCCGCCAGCTACATTAAATGTCTTACCCCCTAATCTGACCCCCCTACACCGCCGCCAGCTATATTAAATGTCTAACCCCCTAATGTGATCCCCCTACACCGCCGCAAGCTACATTAAAATGATTACCCCCTAATATGATCCCCCTACACCGCTGCCAGCTACATTAAATGTCTAACCCCCTAATGTGATCCCCCTACACCGCCGCCAGCTACATTAAAATGATTACCCCCTAATGTGAGCCCCTACCCCGCCGCCACCTACATTAAAATGATTACCCCCTAATGTGAGCCCCAACCCCACCGCCACCTACATTAAAATGATTACCCCCTAATG
This sequence comes from Bombina bombina, assembly GCF_027579735.1. Classification (NCBI taxonomy): domain Eukaryota; kingdom Metazoa; phylum Chordata; class Amphibia; order Anura; family Bombinatoridae; genus Bombina; species Bombina bombina. Next base: position 746,289,011 of record NC_069500.1, read on the forward strand.
TGAGTCCCTACCCGGCCGCCACCTACATTAAAATTATTACCCCCTAATGTGAGCCCCTACCCCGCTGCCACCTACATTAACTATATTACCCCCTAATGTGAGCCCCTACCCCACCGCCACCTACATTAAAATGATTACCCCCTAATGTGAGCCCCTACCCCGCCACCACCTACATTAAAATGATTACCCCCTAATGTGAGCCCCTACCCCGCCGCCACCTACATTAAAATTATTACCCCCTAATGTGAGCCCCCTACCCCACTGCCACCTACATTAACTATATTACCCCCTAATATGATCCCCCTACACCGCCGCCACCTATATTAAATTTATTAACCCCTAATCTAATCCCCCTACACCGCCGCCACCTATATTAAAATTATTAACCCCTAATCTAATCCCCCTACACCGCCACCACCTATATTAAATATATTAACCACTAAACCTAAGTCTAACCCTAACACCTCCTAACATAATTATTATTAAAATAAATCTAAATAATATTAATAATATTAACTAAATTATTCCTATTTAAATCTAAATATTTACCTATAAAATAAACCCTAAGATAGCTACAATATAATTAATAATTACATTGTAGCTATTTTAGGGTTTATATTTATTTTACAGATAACTTGGTATTTATTTTAACTAGGTACAATAGCTATAAAATAGTTAATAACTATTTAATAGCTACCTAGTTAAAATAATAAATAATAAAATAAAATAAATAAAACACTCTCATACCGCTATCTTAACAAAACAGGCAAACTGTATTATTGTATAACCCAGAGACGGAATAGAGGTGTAGAGGTACCATATTAAAATATTGATTTACTCTCCCATTACTACATAAATAGAAAAAGATTATACAGCTTTTTAATCCATTACCTAACGATTCATTTATACCTAGTGAAGGTATAACACACCTCACTGTACACCACTTGATTTGGATTACTACTCTAAGGGAATTGGAGTCTAAGTGAACTAACCTGTAACTATAAATAGAGGGCCTGATACAACTCCAGGTACTGAAACCTAGCAATACCTAACTACAGAACCTCTCCTATAGTTCATTGAAGGGGATATATTTTTGCTTCCTCTGACTATTCCCTGGGCATTTATGGCTTTCAAAAAAGCTCAGAAAGCAGACAAAGCAACAAAACAACAACCATCTTCAAGTTCAAGAATTAATACCTTTTTTAAAGCTTTACATGCATCTAATGTAGAGGAACAATTACCACCTTAACAATCCGAGGATACCCAAGACTCTCAAGCTGCTGAAAAACTGACGCTCCAATCACACGCTCAGATCTAAAAGATCTACCAACTAGAGCAGACTTTACTCAATTCTTTCAACAAGTGAGCCAAATAATTAAAGAAAGCTTCTCGGAGGTGAAAAAAGATGTGGCTGACTTGAGGGGATAGAGTGGCTTTCTTGAAGGAACAGGCCGAATCGCAAATGTCTGATGTGGACTTGCTCATGAGGAAAATCAACGCAAAAGAATCAGAAATCACATTTTTACATACCAAAATAGAAGACCTCAACAATAGAGGCAGGCGACAAAACGTACGCCTTAGGGGTATACCCAAGAAAATCTTTGCTGAAAGCCTTAACTCATATCTGCAGAGTATATCCAGCAAACTTCTGAATGATCCACAAATACCGGATTTGCCACTTGATAGAGCTCACAGAGCTCTCAGACCACCTCCGAAGGGCAATGAACCACCTAGAGATGTAATTATGAGATCCCGTAGATTAGTAGATAAGGAAAGGTTCCTAATTGCAGCAAGAAAGTATCAAACCTTCAAAATGGGAGACAACATAATTCAATTCTTTGCTGACTTAAGCCCTATAACTCTCCAAAACAGGGAGTACAGATGATTTTTAACTCTTCACCTCAGAGACCATGGAATCGCATATAGATGGGGATTTCCCTTTTGCTTGAAGGTGATAAAAAATAACAAAGTCGTGATCTACCGCACACCTGAAGATCTAGAGTCATTCTGCCAACAATTAGGCGTCCCATTACCAACACTGCCCTTAATGGATAATACTAAAGAGGGTCCAACAGAAGATTAATCAGCACCTCCAAGACCAAAAAGAGCTCATCGAACACAAGTCATGAGAAAGAGATCTAGAGTCACTAAAGCTAATAAGGACACTGTTGTTCCGGAACTGGAACATGGCTGAATAATGATATCTTCTAATCGCCTTAAAAGAGGACTATATTTCTGGCTTGACCGTAAAGAAGCTTTTCTTATATGCATCACTTTCCATTATCAGCTCACAGATGATTACGCCATTGTCTCCCTCCTCTTCCCTTCCTTATATCTTTTCCAAATTACTTTCTCGGGCAGAGGAGTTCCAGGGAAAGAGCAGCAAGTAGGTAACAACTCTAACCTTAAACTCCTAGATCACGAGGTAAGCATATACACACAATGGGGTAGATTTATCATAGCGCGAGTGGACATGATACAATGTAGCGTATCATGTCCACCGCACATCGATAAATGCAGACAGCATATGCTGTTGGCATTTATCATTGCACCAGCAATTCTTGTAAACTGCTGGTGCAATGCTGCCCCCTGCAGATTCGCCGCTAGCTAGCTAGCAGGGGTGTCAATCAGCTCGATCATATAGGATCGGGCAGATTGAAGACCGCAGCCTCAGAGGCGGCGGACAAGTTATGGAGCAACGGTCTTTAGAACACTGCTTTATAACTGCTGTTTCTGGCAAGCCTGAAGGCTCGCACGGAAACAGGGGCATCAAGCTCCATACGGAGCTTGATAAATCGGCCCCTATATCTCATACCCTAGACATGACAGACACAGAATTAATCTTAATTTCCGAAAATTGCAAAGGGCTTAAATCCCCTACAAAATCCTTAGTGGCATTTAAATTGGTTTAAAAAAGGGAAAATTATATTTATACAAGAGACTCACTTCCCCAAAACCCACGAACCTTAACTATACTCGCAGGAGTATATATATCAAAGTAATACCTAAACTGGACAAACCAACACACCTGACAAGTAATTACAGACCAATCTCCTTGGTTATTTTCATTCCCATACACAAAAACGTAATGGGATATTAATTCTATTCCAGAAACATGTTAACTTTCATCTTTTAGAAAAATACACAAATAATGAAGGTAAATATTTAATTCTGGTAGGCCTATTGGTTAATCTCCCAATGTAGGCCAGATCCCATTCTTTACAGGAGTAAGCAATAAGATTTTAGAAATAAGGAAGGGGACTTTGATAGTATGAAAAATAGAACAGAACAGAGGGGCGCTTCATGTGTGGTATCATCAAGCTTGTGCAAGATCACAATATATTAAGAGCCAAGTGGTTACTCACATATTCATGTAGCACCCCAATGTGTTTGTAGGAACAGGCTGCAGATTTAACAGGTGTGGCATCTCACCCACAGTGGGAATTACCCGTGTGCTGCAGTGGAAAGATGAAGCACAAACAAAACAAGCACCAATTGTGCAGATCTCTCAGAGTACAATTTGTATTTGCTTTATAAAGGTGCCAAATGGGTACTCACATGCTAAATTAGCACACCAATGTGCTGGTAGAAACAAACTGGCAAATTTGAATGAGGTGTGTCAGCTCACCACAAGGAGACTTTCCTCAATGTGTAGTATCCAAGTGAAACAATGTCTTGATGGTCAGGCTCCCAAAAAGATAACCATTAAAGCAGGCAAAGAAAGGTGTATCCACTCATAAATTAATTTTCATAAAAGAGATACTATTTATTGTAAAAACAAATTAAAACCAATGTATAAAAGAATGGACTAGGGGTATTCTAATATTCCCCTAGAAATACAACGCGTTTCTCGGCATAACAAGCCGTTTCTTCAGATGCCTGAAGAAACACCTGTTAAATCTGCAGCCTGTTCTTACAAGCACATTGGGGTGCTACATGAATATGTGAGTACCCACTTGGCTCTTAATATATTGTGATCTTGCACAAGCTTGATGATACCAAACATGAGGCGCCCCTCTGTTCTGTTTTATTTTTCATAGTTTACCCGGACCTATTGGTGAGGAGGAGGCAGCCAACACATACCTACTTTTGGTCTAAAGAAGACTTACCCCACATCGTAGAAGTGAACCTTGATACAAAATTGTTGCACATATTTTGGGACAGTTCGTTATATTTATAACTCTATATGGCCTAGATTTGGAGTTTGGCGGTAGCCGTGAAAACCAGCGTTAGAGGCTCCTAACGCTGGTTTTAGGCTACCTCCGGTATTTGGAGTCATTAAAAAAAGGGTCTAACGCTCACTTTTCAGCCGCAACTTTTCCATACCGCAGATCCCCTTACGTCAATTGAGTATCCTATCTTTTCAATGGGATTTTCTTACTCCGGTATTTAGAGTCGTGTCTGAAGTGAGCGTTAGAATTCTAACAACAAAACTCCAGCCGCAGAAAAAAGTCAGTAGTTAAGAGCTTTCTGGGCTAACGCCGGTTCATAAAGCTCTTAACTACTGTACTCTAAAGTACACTAACACCCATAAACTACCTATGTACCCCTAAACCGAGGTCCCCCCACATCGCCGCCACTCGATTACATTTTTTTAACCCCTAATCTGCCAACCGCCACCTACGTTATACTTATGTACCCCTAATCTGCTGCCCCTAACACCGCCGACCCCTATATTATATTTATTAACCCCTAATCTGCCCCCCTCAACGTCGCCTCCACCTGCCTACACTTATTAACCCCTAATCTGCCGAGCGAACCGCACCGCTATTATTATAAAGTTATTAACCCCTAATCCGCCTCACTAACCCTATAATAAATAGTATTAACCCCTAATTTGCCCTCCCTAACATCGCCGACACCTAACTTCAATTATTAACCCCTAATCTGCCGACTGGAGCTCACCGCTATTCTAATAAATGTATTAACCCCTAAAGCTAAGTCTAACCCTAACACTAACACCCCCCCTAAATTAAATATAATTTTAATCTAACGAAATTAATTAACTCTTATTAAATAAATTATTCCTATTTAAAGCTAAATACTTACCTGTAAAATAAATCCTAATATAGCTACAATATAAATTATAATTATATTATAGCTATTTTAGGATTAATATTTATTTTACAGGTAACTTTGTATTTATTTTAACCAGGTACAATAGCTATTAAATAGTTAAGAACTATTTAATAGCTAAAATAGTTAAAATAATTACAAATTTACCTGTAAAATAAATCCTAACCTAAGTTACAATTAAACCTAACACTACACTATCAATAAATTAATTAAATACAATACCTACAAATAACTACAATGAAATAAACTAACTAAAGTACAAAAAATAAAAAAGAACTAAGTTACAAAAAATAAAAAAATATTTACAAACATAAGAAAAATATTACAACAATTTTAAACTAATTACACCTACTCTAAGCCCCCTAATAAAATAACAAAGCCCCCCAAAATAAAAAAATGCCCTACCCTATTCTAGATTACTAAAGTTCAAAGCTCTTTTACCTTACCAGCCCTGAACAGGGCCCTTTGCGGGGCATGCCCCAAGAAGTTCAGCTCTTTTGCCTGTAAAAAAAAAAAACATACAATACCCCCCCCAACATCACAACCCACCACCCACATACCCCTAATCTAACCCAAACCCCCCTTAAATAAACCTAACACTAAGCCCCTGAAGATCTTCCTACCTTGTCTTCACCTCACCGGGTATCACACCGATCCGTCCTGGCTCCGATATCTTCATCCAACCCAAGAGGGGGCTAGACATCCATCATCCGACGGCTGAAGAAGTCCAGAAGAGGGTCCAAAGTCTTCATCCTATCCGTCAAGAAGAGTAGATCCGGACCGGCAACCATCTTCTTCCAAGCGGCATCTTCTATCTTCATCCGATGAGGACCGGCTCCATCTTGAAGACCTCCACCGCGGACCCATCTTCTTCCGACGATGACTTCCCGACGAATGACGGTTCCTTTAAGGGACGTCATCCAAGATGGCAGATGGCGTCCCTTGAATTCCGATTGGCTGATAGGATTCTATCAGCCAATCGGAATTAAGGTAGGAATATCCTGATTGGCTGATGGAATCAGCCAATCAGAATCAAGTTCAATCCGATTGGCTGATTGTATCAGCCAATCGGATTGAACTTGATTCTGATTATATTCCTACCTTAATTCCGATTGGCTGATAGAATCCTATCAGCCAATCGGAATTCGAGGGACGCCATCTTGGATGACGTCATTTAAAGGAACCGTCATTCGGCTAGTAGGCGTCGCGAGAAGAGGATGTTCCGCGTCGGATGGAAGATGATGGCTCCCGAAGAAAGAAGATTGAAGATGCCATTGATAGAAGACTTCATCTGGATCATGGACCTCTTCAGCTCCCGCTTGGATGAAGACTTCAGCCGGATCATGGACCTCTTCAGCTCCCGCTTGGATGATGACATCAGCCAGATCATGGACCTCTTCAGCCCCCCGCTTGGGCTTGGATCAGGACATCAAAGGAGCTCTTCTGGATCGATCGGTGAACCTGGTATGGTGAAGATAAGGTAGGAAGATCTTCAGGGGCTTAGTGTCAGGTTTATTTAAGGGGGGTTTGGGTTAGATTAGGGGTATGTGGGTGGTGGGTTGTAATGTTGGGGGGGGTATTGTATGTTTTTTTTTACAGGCAAAAGAGCTGAACTTCTTGGGGCATGCCCCGCAAAGGGCCCTGTTCAGGGATGGTAAGGTAAAAGAGCTTTGAACTTTAGTAATCTAGAATAGGGTAGGGCATTTTTTTATTTTTGGGGGCTTTGTTATTTTATTAGGGGGTTTAGAGTAGGTGTAATTAGTTTAAAATTGTTGTAATATTTTTCTTATGTTTGTAAATATTTTTTTATTTTTTGTAACTTAGTTCTTTTTTATTTTTTGTACTTTAGTTAGTTTATTTCATTGTAGTTATTTGTAGGTATTGTATTTAATTAATTTATTGATAGTGTAGTGTTAGGTTTAATTGTAGGTAATTGTAGGTATTTTATTTAATTAATTTATTGATAGTGTAGTGTTAGGTTTAATTGTAACTTAGGTTAGGATTTATTTTACAGGTAAATTTGTAATTATTTTAACTATTTTAGCTATTAAATAGTTCTTAACTATTTAATAGCTATTGTACCTGGTTAAAATAAATACAAAGTTACCTGTAAAATAAATATTAATCCTAAAATAGCTATAATATAATTATAATTTATGTTGTAGCTATATTAGGATTTATTTTACAGGTAAGTATTTAGCTTTAAATAGGAATAATTTATTTAATAAGAGTTAATTAATTTCGTTAGATTAAAATTATATTTAATTTAGGGGGGTGTTAGTGTTAGGGTTAGACTTAGCTTTATGGGTTAATACATTTATTAGAATAGCAGTGAGCTCCAGTCGGCAGATTAGGGGTTAATGTTTGAAGTTAGGTGTCGGCGATGTTAGGAAGGGCAGATTAGGGGTTAATACTATTTATGATAGGGTTAGTGAGGCGGATTAGGGGTTAATAACTTTATAATAATAGCGGTGTGGTCCGGTCGGCAGATTAGGGGTTAATAAGTGTAGGCAGGTGGAGGCGACGTTGTGGGGGGCAGATTAGGGGTTAATAAATATAATATAGGGGTCGGCGATGTTAGGGCAGCAGATTAGGGGTACATAGAGATAATGTAAGTAGCGGCGGTTTACGGAGCGGCAGATTAGGGGTTAATAATAATATGCAGGGGTCAGCGATAGCGGGGGCGGCAGATTAGGGGTTAATAAGTGTAAGGTTAGGGGTGTTTAGACTCGGGGTACATGTTAAAGTGTTAGGTGCAGACGTAGGAAGTGTTTACCCATAGCAAACAATGGGGCTGCGTTAGGAGCTGAACGCAGCTTTTTTGCAGGTGTTAGGTTTTTTTTCAGCTCAAACAGCCCCATTGTTTCCTATGGGGGAATCGTGCACGAGCACGTTTTTGAGGCTGGCCGCGTCCGTAAGCAACTCTGGTATTGAGAGTTGCAGTTGCGTTAAATATGCTCTAAGCTCCTTTTTTGGAGCCTAACGCTGACATTCTGTGGACTCTCAATACCAGAGTTATTTTTATGGTGCGGCCAGAAAAAAGCCAGCGTTAGCTACGCGGGTCCTTACCGACAAAACTCTAAATCTAGCCGTGAGTATGGTAATTAATGTCATCAATATGGTAAATTTAAGTTGTTGAGAAATCTAAATTATTTTTTGTATTCAGGTACGTATCAGCGCCCCCTTCTATTGACTAGATTGGACTTTGATAGTAGGAGGATACCTCAATGTAGCTTTATCCCCACAAAGTGATTGCTCAGTAGGACATAGCTCGACTTCGGCCAAAGCAAGAAGCTCAATATCACGTATATTAAAAACCTTAACGCTTATAGTTATTTGGTGTTTACAACACCCAACGACCTATACGGTCGAGACACGAGTTGCTGCTATTTTACAATTGTGTTACAATAAATTTTAAACACTTTTAGTACCTGCTCTACGTACTATTTTGAGGCGCCTCTTCATCTGTCCCTACAGGTTCTTTCTAGTTTATCTCTAGCAAGGGATTAAAATATCTCACCAATATCATGGTCGGATCATTCCTCGGTTTAATTAACTTTAACATGGCCTTCTATCCCCCGAGACCTTTTATGTGGAGACTGGATGAAGCTATGCTACATAATCCTATATTAAAAACACACATATATAATTCCATAAAAGAATATTTTCAAATACATGAGAATTGTCCGATCTTCCATTCAACCACCTGGTTAGCCCACAAAGCGGTCCTTAGAGGGAGTTTTTTAAAACATAAAGCCTTACAGAAAAAGATATACTCCGCTAAATATAAGGATCCTCCTTAGAGAACTAAATGACATTTCTCATAAAGCCACACCACAAAAACAGGATCTATTGGAAACAAATGAAAAATTAAATCTATTGGATAAAAATGAAAAATTATCTCAATAAAAAAGTGCATAAAAAAGCATTATATCTAAATAAGATTTACTTTTTTTTTTTTTTTAAGTATATTTTTTTATTGAGGTTGTGCAAATTATTACATATATAATTGACAATACATAAAAATAACTTTATGGTAAGACAAACAATCTAAGCCTATAACCATGGTACAACTGCAGGTCGATAAATACTCTAGGCGCAAATTCTTCCTTATAATATACAACGTAAACTATTATGACGACTGTCTGTGTGAGGAAGTAGCAATCTACGCCACGTAACTAGTATGTAGGACTAACAGTCAAGAATAAATTGGGCAAATATGTCTAAGAAAGTATTGTATATATAATTATGGAACCTCATTTTATATTGAGTAAAGAATATAAATAGTCCCCGTATTGCTGTGGAAAGACCTATATTGGATTAAAAGAAATCGGAGCAAGGGGGAGTTGTCTTTAATATTTTTTTGGGGGAGGGAGTTCAGCGGGCCAGAGCCGCTCAGAGTGAGGAGTAAAGGGGGTGGGGGAATGGGGATGGGAGGGCGGAGCCAGCTAAGATGTAATGCAAGTAAATACTTAAGAGCCTCAGAATTTTTAAGTATAAAAATTTAATGTACCATTGTGACTCTTATGAAGCTATTTTGGAAGTTAATGGAAAAAGAGAAGGGCAATAGTTGTAGATGTTTAGCCTGTTGTATCTTGAGTGGATGATGTGCTATATACATTTGTAAGAAAATGAATTAGGGCCGAGGTAACACCGAGGAGCTTTTAAAATAACTAGAAGAATTGATGAACCCTCAAGAATCTCTTATGTAAATTGAGTTTGAGGCTTCTAGGTGATACTGAGTAGTCACAATAAACACAACCAATGATGCTATAATATATGAAGACCCATATAGAAGCAAGTATACGTGCACCATGTCTACATTTTGGACCATAATTTTAAGTTAAAACTTCTATAAGGCTATGTAATTTGGGAATGTTGGTGACATGTAGAACAGGCATACAAAGGGATCTAGCTCACCTCAGAGCAAAGCTGTGATATATTACAAATTAGGGGGTTAACTAGTAAAAGCTCTTGTACAATAACCATCAGAGAATGGTGAGTCGCCGTATAGTCTTATTATATAGTATATTCGGGAAGGCTGTGAGGGTGTCACTCTATTGGGATGGGGTGACTTGCCAGAGAGCGGACGTCTATAAAGCCGACGTTGTCAATTATTGCCCACAAGAAGGGCTGGTTTTGCTATCTATAATTCGTGACTATGATACTGGCTATCTAGTTGCTTAACTCTGGATTTATGTCTAATTGAAACCATACTGTTTATAATCTGCATAATACAATAGTCTATAATGGGTTAAATTGGGGAGGCTAAGGGAACTATGGTGCTCTAAGCTGGCACTCTAATTCCTAGTATTGAAGTTAGGCGGGAATATTATTTTAGGGAATGTGATAAAATACACAAATGGGGGCACATTTCTGATTGAAGAAGCATAATTATGGAGGCTTATAGTATGGCGATCAACCCGTATCAGCATTATGCTGTCAGTAGTCCAATGGAAGAGAAAAGCATGTAGAGTAAAATAGTTTTATGAAACACCTATGGTATAATTATCTGCCAGGTCTGTGGCCTAAGGTAAGTCATGTAGCGCTCGTCAAGAAACAGTGTAAGTGATAATAAAATGGTGTGAGGTTCATTCTTTCACTGTCAAGAAAAAGTTAATAAAGTGCATAAGCCTTCATAATCTTATTATAACATGAAATATAATATTTATCATGGCTATAAACCTAAAATTCTGATAGGAGATTATACAGGGTAATGTTAATAAAGTTTTGAATATAGTACAGTATACACAGACCTATACCCATATAACCAGGTCCCACGATATAGTGGAAAAAGAACAAGGACAATAGACTGTGGAGTAAAATATGAAAACGTATAACCTGCTATCATAGTCCTACAGTATATAATGTAACTTCTGTTTGAGACATTTAAAAAAAATAAGAGAGCTTAAACTGGAGCATAACTGGAAACAGAGATTACATGAGCTAACAATCACAATAACCCCAACAACAAAAACTATTAACTTACTAGGGTATATGTTCAGGGGTATAAAGAAATGTAACCAATACCGTGTCTAATCTTATGCTGCAAACTGTAATCTAAAATCCAAAAGTTGTTGGCAGAGCTGGAGTGCAGATCCGGACAAGCCTAATCTTTGCATAAGAGAAAGGGAAAGACATCAGTCCTTTGCTTCTCTTTGTCGGTATGGTGGGAATCGCATGTGGAGGGTAATACCAGGACTCTGGCACTCGTACATGATGGCTAGCTGTACCTTTCTGATGCAAAGCCAGAGTCCTTCCGTCTACTGCTGACACTCCAGAGTCTGAGAGTCCCCGAGGTGGCTTCAAAGAGGAGCGGTCATCTGTAGTGCCAGGATGGGTGTCGGTTAACGGTACTGACTTAAGCGATCCCAATACATCCTGAGTGAACAGGGGCACGGTCCTCTCCAAGGAGTAGCTCCGACATGTCGGCTTGTCCACTAGAGGCTGAACTGTACGACCCAAATGAGGAGACAAAGCCATGGGTAGTATGTCTGCTCGTGTGCGCAAAATATCAAGGCACGATACTACTTTAGCCTCTGAGACTGCGTGCAAAGTCAGTGAATAATCTATATCAACATGCTTCAGCGGCGGTGTGAGGGCAGATAATAGTGCCATTAGGTCCTCTTTTATACTCTGATAATGCCGCTCCAGGCATTGTTGGGTATGTTGTTCCCATATTTCTAGAGCCTCCATATCGGCAGAGTAGACTAGATGTAGGTACTTATGTATTCGCTCCATGTGGCGTTGTCTAGTATATGATATCAGCGATAGATTCACAAAATGATGTATCTTGAGTTGCCATAGATTTAGGATAAATAATGGTTACCTTCTGTTGTATCGTAATAAAAGTTTGAATCCTTTATACATAAATTAAACCATATATGCATATCAAGGAGCTGCCTAAAAACACGTCTAGTTGCCTCCATGGTTGGCTCCGCCCCCAAATAAGATTTACTTTTATGGGGGTAACAAGGCAGGCTCACTACTGGCAAGAGCCCTTAGGCGTAGAACAGCTCAAACACACATCTTTAACCTCTTAAGGACATATGACGGAATTTTTCCGTCATAAAACAATTGAGCAAACTGAAAGCTGTGTCCTTAAAGGGTTAATATCTCCGACTCACAAAATTGAAATGTGTCAGAACCTAAAGCTATAGCCAATGCATTCAAAGATTATTACTATAATCTTATAAGTTACTAAACTCCAAAGATTCTTCCCATACTACAGAAAGAGGAGGTGGAGTCACTGGACTCTCCTATTTCCTTACAGGAGGTGGGGGATGCTTTAGATGATCTACCTTCAAATAAGAGCCCCAGCCCTTACGGCTTCTCTAACAAATATTACAAAATATATAAAGACCTTCTAGCTCCACAACTACTAAAAACATATAAACTCATAGACAGGACAGGACAGTTTCCGACTGAATCTCTAGAAGCCTATATCAAAGTAATACCTAAACCGGACAAACCAACACACCTGACAAGTAATTACAAACCAATCTCCTTGGTTATTTTCATTCCCATACACAAAAACGTAATGGGATAGGAATTCTATTCCAGAAACATGTTAACTTTCATCTTTTAGAAAAATACACAAATAATGATGGTAGATATTTAATACTGGTAGGCCTATTGGTTAATCTCCCAATGTAGGCCATATCCCATTCCCAGATCTCCGACCCACAAAATGGAAACGTGTCAGAACCTAAAGCTATAGCCAATGCATTCAAAGATTATTACTATAATCTTATAACTTACCAAACTCCAAAGATTCTTCCCACACTACAGAAAGAGGAGGTGGAGTCACTGGACTCTCCTATTTCCTTACAGGGGGTGGGGGATGCTTTAGATGATCTACCTTCAAATAAGAGTGCCCCAGCCCTTACGGCTTCTCTAACAAATATTGCAAAATATATAAAGACCTTCTAGCTCCACAACTACTAAAAACGTATCAGCTCATAGACAGGACAGTTTCCGACTGAATCTCTAGAAGCCTATATCAAAGTAATACCTAAACCGGACAAACCAACACAACTGACAAGTAATTACAGACCAATATCCCTCTTAAATACTGATTTAAAAATGTATGCCAAGATTTTAGCAAAGAGATTGAATCGTATATTACCACAAATTATACATACAGACCAAGCTGGTTTTGTCCCAGTAAACAGAGGATAGGGATAACACCATTAGAACCCTACAGTTAATTGACTATGCAAAATATACCAAAACTAATATGATCCTTATATCATCCGATGCAGCAAAAAGCATTCAACCGACTGAACTGGGACTTTTTGTATGCAACACTTGCCAAAATAGGGATGGGAGAGGCTATGATCCTTCGTATTAAAAGTTTACATCGGGGGGCGTGTCCAGGCTAAGGCCCAAGATGGCTGCTAAACTGGGAGCTCCGTGAAAAAAGAATTACAATCTGCCTTGTAATCAAGATTGTTTGTACCCATCCAGAAAAGAACTGATCTCTAAACAATAGATAATATTATACTTGTCTGGATTATATCTATATTGAAAGAAAAAGAAGCTTCCCAGACCGGACTGCAGAGATCTCTTGGCGGCCTTCTAGGATAGAGAACTCAGCACCCAACCCCCCCCCCCCCCCGGGGAACCGGGGTAAGCAGAGTATACACTGTGCCTCTGCATCAAGTAAACTATATACCCACCTTAACTAAGCTATAATGGAGGAGCTATACTATTTTATTAAAGAACTGATGGAGCAGCGTGAGGACATGATATGCAGGAGAATGGATCGCCTAGTCACGCAGCAGTCCGCACTCACCCTGGTAAATACTGCATCTAATTGCAGGGAAGCACCGCAGAGTGATCAGCAGCGACCCCTGCCACGCAGTCTGAGCCCAGGAAGAGAAGGAAGGAAAGCACCACACGTTTCTGGAGGTCCTCTCTCACCATTGACGCCGGAGGAACGTGGAGTGGGGGTATCTGAGTGTGCTAGGTCAGATTGCGGCCTTAAGGAGTTTCACTGAACGCACCTCCCAGTTAAGTGCGGGAAGACCCACTCGCATGCCTTTGCGGAGAGAGCCGCTCCAGCTGCCTCGATGGAAGAGAAGGCAAATACAGGGGAGCCGTTGCGGTCCAAGCTAGTGCCATTTAAGAGGTTGGGCACAGTGATAGATCAGACTCCTTTACCTGACTCTGCTGTCCTTGCCTGGAGGGAAGCGGCGGGCCCTTTGGTCTGGGGTAGCGGGACAGGCCCGCGGGAGCTACAGATAGGTGCTTGGTCCGGCCCGGCTCAACACAGACAGATTCAGCTCAAGGTCTTGAGAGGGAGACTGGACGCGGCTGAAATTTTACTGTTTGAAGGAATAGTCCCCTGGCTGCTTGCAAGAGACCATGACCCGAGTGGACAGTGTGCCTCCCGGACCGGTATTGGGTAACTGGACATAGCTCCTGCCATAACAGGGACAGTGGGTTGACTCTGGGTACCCGGGCTGGTCCATGCTCTAGAAAATGTAATGTGTTTATGCTGTTGTATGATAAACTCTTTTTCCCTTTACAACTTTATGCAATATGTAGGAATATGAGAGGGTTGACCTTAGACAACACAGTGGCGTCTGTATTTACACTGAGTCTATTTGCTGTAATATATTATTTAGGCAGACGAGCTGAGTTGTGAAGCATAGTGGTGTCTCTTGACACAATCCTTCCCTGACAGCAGCCTATTCTGTTTAATTGCAGAGGTCTGAAAGTGGCCTGTGTGTGTGTTAAATACTGTATCCCCTATTGAGCTGTTGCTTTACTACTTATAAAGGCCTACAGCCTATTTTTTCTCAGCAGATATATGCCACTAAACTATATATCCAGCTTAGCTAAATGCCCTATAGGCAGTTAATTATATACATATATTGCTGAGACAGTATAATAGAAAGCCTATTGAGCTGTTGCTTTACTACTTATAAAGGCTTACAGCCTATTTTTTTCTCAGCAGATATAAGCCACTAAACTATATATCCAGCTTAGCTGAATGCCCTATAGGTAGCTAATTATATATATATATTGCTGAGACAGTATAATAGAAAGCCTATTGAGCTGTTGCTTTACTACTTATAAAGGCTTACAGCCTATTTTTTCTCAGCAGATATAGGCCACTAAACTATATATCCAGCTTAGCTAAATGCCCTATAGGTAGCTAATTATATATATATATACTGCTGAGACAGTATAATAGAAAGCCTATTGAGCTGTTGCTTTACTACTTATAAAGGCTTACAGCCTATTTTTTCTCAGCAGATATATGCCACTAAACTATATATCCAGCTTAGCTAAATGCCCTATAGGTAGCTAATTATATATATATATATATTGCTGAGACAGTATAATAGAAAGCCTATTGAGCTGTTGCTTTACTACTTATAAAGGCTTACAGCCTATATTTTCTCAGCAGATATATGCCACTAAACTATATATCCAGCTTAGCTAAATGCCCTATAGGTAGCTAATTATATATATATATATATATTGCTGAGACAGTATAATAGAAAGCCTATTGAGCTGTTGCTTTACTACTTATAAAGGCTTACAGCCTATATTTTCTCAGCAGATATATGCCACTAAACTATATATCCAGCTTAGCTAAATGCCCTATAGGTAGCTAATTATATATATATATATTGCTGAGACAGTATAATAGAAAGCCTATTGAGCTGTTGCTTTACTACTTATAAGGGCTTACAGCCTATTTTTTCTCAGCAGATATATGCCACTACACTATATATCCAGCTTATCTAAATGCCCTATGGGTAGCTAGTCATATATATATATATTGCTGAGACAGTATAATAGAAAGGAATTATGGTTATAAGATGGCTGTGGGTCTCTAGAATAGTTTCTGTTTCACAGTGGGGGCTACTGGCTTCACAGAGTTATCTCCTCCACCTTTATAATGTTACTATCTATGTAGAGGTTAGATTTATACCTTTTCTGCTGTTACTTATATTTAGAAACTAAAGGTCCAAGAGTGGCCCTACCATCTAAATAAACCTCCCTTGTTTTATGCAGTTAATATCAAAGGTCCATGAGAGGCCTTATTAAGCTCTGGAGGTGGGAACTGAGGGTTTAACCTGTGCGCCCTTTGAATTTATATACTCGGGTAGATATTGTTGGATATTGGGGAGCACGTTTTTCAAGTGACCATACCTTTTAAATATACCCCCCAGGTTTGCAACAGTGGATATCGAAGGTCTTGAGGAGGCCTTCTCAAACTTAGGGGGGAGAAAATATGTTATCCGCCATAGTCACTTATTTTTATTTACTCACATGTGTATTGCTTATAGTCATAGTTATATAGCGCTCCCAGAAGCAGAGGAGGATTTTGTATCTATGAAGTTATTTGTTCAGAGGATAAACAGATATAATCTGAGTGTAACATGGATTCTGGGTCTGCAAATCTTATTGAACTAAATTTCTGGCGCATAGGAGGCCCTCAGGTTTGCCTTATAGCACAAATAGAAATTTATAATCAAATAATACATGAAGTATTGTAACTAGTGATGAGACGAGGTATATAACACGCCTAATTGTATGTAACATTGACCTTATGCTTATATGTCTTAGCTTGTGCTTAGTATATTATGTAATGTTGGGTAATTCTTATTTGATCTGAAGTCCTTGACGTGGACGCATAAAGACCTACCTTTTCAATTCCAGAGTTATGACATGAAAGTTAGGTCTAATAATTATTATTTATTAAGTTATTTTTTATCTGTCCAAGTTACAATGCTTATATCTAAAAAGAGGTGCTGCTCATGGCTTAATACATTTTCCTCTAGTGAGGAGTAACTGTTGCTTATAGTATCTAGGACATGCCTATATCTTAAATGTAAAAGTCTTGATGTATGCGTGTAGGCGTGTTGCCATGACAACTGTTTGATTTTGTCTTTGTATGTTTTCGCTACCTCAATAAAAATTATTTGAAAAAAAAAAAAAGTTTATATCAAACACCCTCGGCGAGAGTCAGAGCCAACAATATACTATCTGACAGCTTTTCTATTAAGAACGGAACTCGTCAGGGCTGTCCCCTCTTCTCTTTATAATCAGCATGGGGGTTTTAGCCCAAAGGATTATATCCAATCATGGTATTTCAGGCCTTTGCCTAGGCCCAAATCAATATAAAATATCCCTCTATGCTGACAATGTACTTCTCACATTGACCTCTCCACACACATCATTAATAACTATTTAATAACTATTCTACCTAATTAAAATAAATACAAACTTGCCTGTAAAATAAAAATAAACCCTAAGCTAGCTACAATGTAACTCTTAGTTATATTGTAGCTAGCTTAGAGTTTATTTTATAGGTAAGTGTTTCATTTTAACTAGGAATAATTTGGTTAATGATAGTAATTTTCTTTAGATTTATTTAAATTATATTTAAGTTAGGGGGTGTTAGGGTTAGGCTTAGGGGTTAATAAATTGAATATAGTGGCGGCAACGTTGGGGGCGGCAGATTAGGGGTTAATAAGTGTAGGTAGGTTGCGGCAACATTGGGGGCGGCAGATTAGGGGTTAATAAATATAATGTAGGTGGCGGCGATGTTGGGGGCAGCAGATTAGGGGTTAATAAGTATAATGTAGGTGGCGGTGGTGTCCAGAGGGGCAGATTAGGGGTTAATAAGAATAATGTAGGTGTCTGCGATCTCGGGGGTGGCAGATTAGGGGTTAATAAGTGTAAGATTAGGGGTGTTTAGACTCAGGGTTCATGTTAGGGTGTTATGTGTAAACATAACTTTAGTTTCCCCATAGGAATCAATGAGGCTGCATGGCTGAGATTTACGCTGCTTTTTGGCAGGTGTTAGCCGACTCTCCCCATTGATGTCTATGGGGAAATCATGCATGAGCACGTACGACCAGCTCACCGCTGACTTAAGCAGCACTGGTATTGAAATGCGGTATGGAGCACAATTTTGCTCTACGCTCAATTCTTGCCTTTTAACGCCGGGTTTGTAAAAACCCGTAATACCAGAGCTGTAGGTAAGTGAGCAGTGAGAAAAAACTGTTCATTAGCACCGCATAGCTCCTAACGCAACACTCGTAATCTGGCTGAAAATATGTACAGAGGATTGAAGGATGGAGGTTTGGGCCTACCTAACCTAGAGACCTATTATGCTTCAGTAGGCTTGCAAAGAATTATTGTTTGCACAGAAACGGCCCCCTAAAAAGCATGGATTCATA
This sequence comes from Bombina bombina, assembly GCF_027579735.1. NCBI lineage: Eukaryota > Metazoa > Chordata > Amphibia > Anura > Bombinatoridae > Bombina > Bombina bombina. The sequence continues at coordinate 746,307,295 of NC_069500.1, forward strand.
TGGATTCCCCAATTTTAAAAACTCCTACTCAGGAGCTCTTTGCTGGATTGTTAAGCAAAGTCGTCCTCCTTGGCTACACGCGTACCCATTATACCAACACGTATTTGATCAATGGGACTCCTTGATTTGTAGATTCCCCAGACTATCTACACAGAGGTCTCCCCTATATCCCCAAATTCAGAACTACAGGGAGGGTTGGATTTAAATCTACATAATTTGACTAGATGGGAAATGGCCTTTACAATCCCGATCCATAAACTACTTAGAGATGGGAAAATCTAAGATAGACAAGAGTTGGAGGGAGAAATGGGGGAGTTTTTTCAAAATGGCTGACGTACCAATAACTCCAGCACTTTTTATCCGCATACCAACATGAAGAATTTTTGATTAGACCCTTGATCCCCTTTAAACGATTTTGCTCTTTAGAATTAACGGCACATCACACACTTTCATGGGCAAGAAAGATACTATTAGAAGCACAAAACTCCAAACAACCAGATTACATGGTTAGATGGCACAGGGAATTGGGTAAAGAAATGCAAGATTCAAAGTGGAATCATATATTAAGAAACACAAGAAGGGGGGTGGAGCCAGCAGTCTGAGCGAGAGGACGTGTTTTTTTGTAACTCCGTCTGTAAAGGGTGCATTTATGTTTCTAAATCTACCTAATCCCTACCTTAGCCTAAACTAAATACTTGTAAAGTTACCCCGAGGCACTGCTAGTCTGTTGAGAGGTTGGAATAACTTTGCGTGGTCTCCGTGAGGGATTGATTTTAGTCTCAACAGTTGCGGCCTGTGTGACGGTGGCGGCCCTCCTATTCACCTCGGGCCGGTCTGGGCCTTCGGTTCAGCTTTAAGGATCCAGAGAACCCAACGGCACCCATAACCTAACTTACCCTCTGATAGCCAAGAGTGACTCCGCTTATAGAGACTGCCGCTTCATATTAGGTGCCGGGGAGGGAAGATCTGACTAGCGAGACAGGCATATCCAGTCCGGTACAGCAGGAGAGACGATGCACTTAGGAGGAGGTTAGAACAGATAATCTCCTGATTGAGGTAAGATCTCCGGAGGGTCAGGGCTCCGCACCAGAGACAAGCCTGCCACTACGCATTACAATTAAGGCTGTTAGCCGCCATCGGAGACTGTCATACCATTAACGCCTAGTATCCTGGCGATAACATCACGTTCCTCGGGCCTAGATTTCTCTGTGAAACTCAGATAATTACAGAGCACATTGAGCCTGCTAGTTAATAGCCTGACAAAATAGTAGTTAGGTGACTAGGTGCATAGATAGAGAAGCTGCAAGTAAGTGTGTCTGAAGTGGTGTAAATACACACTATACTCCCCAAACTACAAAAGCCCACATAAGAACCCCTGGTCTGCAACTTGGGCCCCCTCAATTCAGTTGTTCTCTACTTAAAAGAAAGGCTGAAGTTTGTATACTCATAGTTAGAGTTGTTACTATACCCTTCCTATACTTTTCATCTGTTGTGAAGGCAATCATAAGCAACACTTCCTATAAGCTTCTATACCCCTGAAAGGGAACTCATTAATTCAGCTCTTTCACTGGACTATGAAGAAATTCTCCTGGTACTTGTATTATGCCTAAACTGAACTGTTAATATTGGACATTTGAAATCCCAAAGTTCAAGGCTCTCATTTAAGCTACATTAAGGACCTACTTATTTGCTCTCTCCTATTAGGCCTTGATAAGACTAGGCCTTGGCACAACTTGACTGCACACAAATTCCATACAGTTAACACAGACTGTATGCAACTCCTGTCCTAATATGTAACCCATATACTCCATCGTTTGTCCTAAGATCCTATGCATCACTCTAGGAGTTTCATTTAGGACGCAGACGTTGAGCATGGTTAAGTAGAATCTTATCAAACACTTGGGGGACATTGTGCCACTTCTCTGTATTTTTTATATATCTGTATATGACTTCAACCTGAGAAATCACTGTGCACAATTGTATTCTTTGTAGTTAACTGCAACGTCTCTACTGTTTGGGTATCATGTCTCAAGCTAATAAACGAAAGCCAAAGTTAACACAACACCCAAAAAAAACAGTAGCTGATCACTTTAAAGGTCAACCCACTTCGAAAGAGCACATAGCCAGAGACACAGAGGCAGCTTTAGATCTGAGCTACTCGGAAAGCATTATGGACTCCCAGTCGCCCTCAGCTGATACTCTATCCTCCAACATAGTTGTCTTAACTAGGCGTATGAATATACTGCAAGATACCCTAACTAAAGAAATCAAAGGCTCCACAGTTGAACTTTGCAGAGATATAGCTGCGCTAGGTGAACGCACAGAGACTCTGGAACGTAAGCCTGAGGATCTAGCAGTGGATCATGCAGACTTGCTCTCATACTCTAAGAATTTGTCTATACAGATATCAGATTTGGAACTAAAACTAGCCGACATGAAGAATAGATCTAGACGCAACAACCTGAGATTCAGGGGGATCTTGGAGGACATAGGCTCTGCTGAATTGGAACCTTACATTTTAGAACTTTGTAAACATGTAATACCCACACAGGAACCCCCTGGTCTGATCTTAGACAGAGTCCACCGGGTCGCAAGACCACGTAATGTGTCCCAGGCTAAGTCCAGAGATGTGCTCGCAAGAGTACATTTCTTTACCCACAAAGAGCGTATCCTTAGGGAACTGGCCAGCAATCAGCACCTGTCTCTGAAATTTCAACAAGTGGCTGTTTTTCCAGACATCTCCAGCTATACACTTCAGAGAAGAAGGACCTTCCGAACCATTACTCAAACTTTAAGAACTGAGAACATTAGATACCGCTAGGGGTACCCCACCAAATTGATTGTAACTAAGGAAGGAGTCACTCATACCATCATCACCCCACAAGAAGGACTCCAACTTCTTAAAGATTGGGACATTGCTCCCTCATCAAGACACGCGACTAAAGAGCCCTCAACTTCCACACTTCATCCTGCAGCTCCTGAATGGCGCCCTTTGCCACAGAGGTCAACTACCTGATGTTTAATGGTCCCTCATGGCACAGTTTTGTGTTTGTAAATGTATCAATACTGTTAATACATTATGTATAGGCTTAAAATTGTTATCTAACTTATGCTCTGCTCACATGCATCTTCAGTTTATAAACTGATTGACTGACTCATTCTCATGGCATATGTCTTACCTGCCATGACTATAGGTTTAAAATGTCATTACTAAACTTAGGTTTTGCAGACAATGGCTTGCCTACAGTCATTGGTACACATTAATAGACCAAAGACTACCTAGCTAATCTAGCAAACATACCAATACCTAAGGTACAACCCGCTCAGTTCATCTAGTATGCCTCTCCCTTAATACCATTGATGGACATCTGCCGATGTAGAGAGAATTACTAGATCAGTGACACAGCTATCTCGGGTCTCATTTTCTTGATCACTATACACAGATATATATATATGCACACCCTAGCATGCGTTTACCTTTGTGCCTGTTTTTCAATAATGTTATTTCAATTATACACAGGTTTAGTATTGTTTATGGGCCTGCGTTCTGAACATACATGATTACAGTTTAGAAACTGACCACCTAATGCAGGATTATGCTATTTGTTCTACCCACTAGGTCTATTCCTGTCTAGCTGGGCTATATATAAAATGGCCAGCCTTACTGACAATAATATGTAGACAACTGCTAGTTTCCTTCGTTAAACCGATGTTCTTCCAAGATCTCCAGTAACCCCATACCATCATGGTGATAGATGCTGTTGATTAAACATGGCTAGTACATTTCCTGACTTCTAAGCTTTTATACATAGAGATACCTATACTTATCCTGATACACTCCTTTTTTAGAGGTCATATACTATACAAAAATACTTTTATACAGTTCATTTCCCCCACCAAAGTGTTGATATTTTCTATGCAAGTTACATAACAGTAACACCCCCAACCCCATTACATTAATACTATTTGTATTCTCCCCTTTTACGGGGACCGGGGAGGTCATACCTTTAGCTGGGTGAACCTCTTCTATTGGTGGTACGTTATACATCCTAGTTTATAACCCAACACACACAACCCTACTCTGACAGAAGGTAATTGAATGTTTAGATATTTATTTTGCCTGCTTGTTGATCCAAAATTGTAACTGTTCATTGTTTTTGTTGTTTGTTGGTTTGTTTTGACATATTATTAACATTCCTATACCAAGTTTATAATTATTTGTGCTTACTCTTCTTAATCCATTTCAGTTAGAAGATATAGATTGACATCCACTGTTGGCTTACTGAGCGTGGTGCTCATCCAGGTGGGGTAAGTGTTTCCTACCCTTCCAAAAACTTTATACCCTCCCTTTTCTACACTTCTGATCTCCCCTTCCCTTACCTTCTTTTCCTTACGCCTACATCAAAATAGACAAAATGGGAAACCCGCCTGAATTAATCACGTTTGCTACCTTAAATGCAAAAGGCCTTAACTCGCCTACTAAGCGGAGCCTTTTGACTAATTCTATGAAATCCCTGGGGGCCCAAGTAGTATTCCTGCAGGAGACCCATTGGCTTGCCTCTTATTCAGATCCGTATAGGTCCCCAGATTATCCCACTGTTCTCCTCTCCTCATTCCAAGAAAAGTCAAGAGGGGTGGCAATCATTATTCATAAATCCATAAATTTTGAGCTCATACACAAAGAAACAGATGACCAAGGCCGATACCTAATTTTAATATGTAAATTGAACGGCTCTCTTTACACGTTAGTGAACATCTATGTCCCTAATCAGGCCCAACCTAACTTCCTAAAAGATACTCTCCAAGGTCGAGCCAATCAAATCAGGTACTATGATACTGGGGGGAGACTGTAACATGGTCTGGGATCCACTAGTTGATAAAAAGGTCCAAAGGGGTAAAGACATTGACGCATATACTACTAATACTGCTACTAAATTCCGACTCCACATTGCGCAATATAATCTATATGATATATGGCGAGCACTACACCCAAGCGATAGAGATTATACCTACTTCTCTAAACCGCATAACACTTACTCGCAACTAGATTACTTTTTCACAGATTCCTGGACCCTTAATAGAGTGGCTAACTCACATATCCAGATCTGTGCATAGTCTGATCATGATATCCAATTATTCTCCCTTTCTACTGATATATCCAAAACTTCCAGACCAAGCTGGAAACTCCAAAAACAATTACTATGTAACCAAGGGTTTAAAACTTCCCTCAAAGCTTCTATTAAGGAATTTCTTACATTCAATGAGACTCCCCAGATGTCTCCCCAAACGGTCTGGGCTGCTCTCAAAGCCTATATATGAGGTATATGCATCAGGGGTCAAGCGGCTACTCGAGCGCAGCTAAAGGCTCCGATCGGCCTCTTGGTCACTACACTACGAGCTAGAGAACTGGTCAATAAAGCCTCACCATCTCCTCAAGTTGCTGAGGAAATCAAGACATTGAGAACCCAGTTGGCAGATAGGGAATTGGAAAGAGTTAAGGATGCACACTTCCATTTTAAGCAATTGCTATACTACCAGGGAAACAAAGCGTCAGCATTGCTGGCATGTAAATTACAAGGCAGGACAGCTGCGGCGAGAATCCTGACTCTAATGAAGGGAGATGAGAAGGTTAACTCTCCTAGAGGGATCGGAAAGGCATTTGCTGATTACTATTCAAGGCTCTACAACCTTAAGCCAGCTATGCTGCAAACTGAATCCTCTATACAGGCCATATCCTCTTTCTTAACTAAACTTAATCTCCCTTCTGTATTCCAATCAGCCAAGGAGGAATCCATTCACTCTAGCAGAACTATTACTGGCAATTAAACACACACAAAATAATAAAACCCCGGGTCCAGATCGATATCCAGCAGCTTTTTATAAACTATTCCAAACAGAATTGGGTGGCATCCTCCTCAGGGTTTTTACTGAAGCACGGGAAACAGGCTCACTTAGAAAAGAGTTTCTCCAAGCGATTATCCTCCCCATACCAAAACCTAACAAGGATCCTTCCCAGTGTGGTAGCTACAGACCTATTTCGCTGATTAACACTAATGTTAAACTATATGCCAAGCTCTAGGTGAACCGTCTTCGACTCTTGGTTCCGGGTCTCATACACCCTGATCAGGTGGGCTTTACATTTGGTAGAGAGGGACCAGATAACACTCAGGGAGTTCTAGATGTGCTCTCGGAGGCATCCAGATTGAAATGTTCCATGCTGGCCCTGTCATTAGATGCGGAAAAGGCGTTTGACAGGGTCAGATGGGATTACTTGTGGCAAGTCTTAACACAATTTGGTTTTCCTTGGGAGGTCGTTGAGGCAATCCAGGCATTATACCATAGTCCCATGGCGGTAGTTAGAGGGCTTGGCTTCTCTTCCCCAGAAGTTCCAATCACAAATGGCACTAGACAAGGATGCCCCTTGTTGCCCCTGATTTTTGTCCTAGCCATTGAGCCTCTGGCTCAGGTCATTCGCTTTTTCTTTCTAACCCACTGGGTTCCTTACCCATTGTGAATGAATTTGGCAAGCATAGCTATTATAGCATCAATCTTTCTAAAACAGATGCATTACCTATTCATGTTCCTACATTTGAATTTGAAATTCTAAAAACATCCTACTCTTTCAATTAGTCCTCAGCCACTATCAGACATCTAAGGCAACAGCTGGGACCAGATCTTAAACTGGTTGTTCATGAGAATTACAATCCATTACTCCAAGAGATTTCTAGGCTTCTTAATTCCTGGAATTTCAAGGAGGTCTCCTGGATGGGCCGAATAGCATCACTGAAAATGACTGTCCTCCCTAAGCTCCTATATTACTTTAGATGTCTTCCCCTAAATGTACCCAATGTACTATTCTGTAAGTTCCAATCTCTTTTTCAGAGATCTATATGGGGACCCTCCAGGCCTTGGATAGCAGCAAAAATACTACAAAAAAGGTTTGACAGGGGTGGGGTTGCCATGCCTAGCATTCATAGCTATTATGAGGCCGCACGTCTGACACATATTTTTGCTTGGGCAGATATAGGTGAGGCACAGAAATGGAAGGAAGTAGAACTGCTAAGTTTACAAATGGGGTTAAGTCTGGAGGATCTTCCTTGGATTCCAACTTATCGCTTAGATTACTTAAATATCAATAACACAATTATCCAAGCTAATTTAAAGATCTGTCAGCATCTCAGACATTTGCCGGAAATTGCCCCTCATCCTTCCCCACTCCATTCTATTCCCTGCCTACTAGCTACTTTACCAGACATGCACATTCTTCATTGGAAGAAGTGGGACCTACATTATGTGTCTCAACTTTGGTCAAGGGGATCTATACTCCCGCCCCATAGAATCAAATCTATCATGCCAAAGCCACCACCCTGGGTTCTGTTTGAATATTCCAGACTCTATAACTTCCTACTTTCCTGGGGGTTCCCGAAGTCTGACTATCGCCCTTTAACAACTTGGGAAAAACTATGGCCCAGATTACGAGTTTTTCGTTAGAGGCTGTGCGGTGCTAATGAGCAGTTTTCCCTCACCGCTCACTTACCTACAGCGTTGGTATTACGAGTTTTCAGAAACCCGTCGTTAAAAGGCAAGAAGTGATCGTTGAGCAAAATTTTGCTCATTACCGCACTCCAATACCAGCACTGCTTAAGTCAGCGGTGAGCTGGTGTAATGTGCTCGTGCATGATTTCCCCATAGGAATCAACGGGGAGAGCCGGGTGAAAAAAAGTCTAACACCTGCAAAAAAGCAGCGTAAAGCTCCTTAACGCAGCCCCATTGATTCCTATGGGGAAATATTTTATGTCTACAACTAACACCCTAACATGAACCCCGAGTCTAAACACCCCTAATCTTACACTTATTAACCCCTAATCTGCCGCCCCCGACATCGCCGACACCTAAATTATAATTATTAACCCCTAATCTGCCGCTCCGGACACCGCCGCCACCTAAATTATACTTATGAACCCCTAATCTGCTGCCCCCAACATCGCCGAACCTTACATTATATTTATTAACCCCTACTCTGCCGCCCCCAATGTCGCTGCCACCTACCTACACTTATTAACCCCTAATCTACCACTACCAACATCGCTGCCACTATATTAAAGTTATTAACCCCTAAACCTAAGTCTAACCCTAAACCTAACACCCCTAAATTAAATATAATTTAAATAAATTTAAATAAATATTTCTATTATTACCTAAATTATTCCTATTTAAAACTAAATACTTACCTGTAAAATAAACCCTAAGCTAGCTACAATATAACTAATAGTTACATTGTAGCTAGCTTAGGGTTTATTTTTATTTTACAGGCAAGTTTGTATTTATTTTAACTAGGTAGAATAGTTATTAAATAGTTATTAACTATTTAATAACTACCTAGTTAAAATAAAGACAAATTTACCTGTAAAATAAAACCTAACCTAAGTTACACTAACACCTAACACTACTCTATAATTAAATAAATTAACTAAATTAAATACAATTACCTAAATTAAATTAAATTAAATTAGCTAAAGTACAAAAAACACCCCACTAAATTACAGAAAATAATTAATTAAAATAAAAAAAGCCGCCCCCCAAAATTAATTGTGTTAGTCGTCGGATGAAGAGGATGCTCCGGGTCGGATGTCTTGAAGATGGACCCGCTCCGCACCGGATGGATGAAGATAGAAGATGCCGTTTGTATGAGACTTCTGCCCATCTGGAGGACAACTTCTGCCCGGCTTGGATGAAGACTTCTGCCCGTCTGGAGGACCACTTTGCCCGGCTTGGATGAAGACGTCTCCCGGTAAGTCGATCTTCAGGGGGTTAGTGTTAGGTGTTTTTAAGGGTGTATTGGGTGGGTTTTATTTTTAGGTTAGGGACTTTGGGGGCGGCAAAAGAGCTAACTGCCCTTTTAAGGGCAATGCCCATCCAAATGCCCTTTTCAGGGCAATGGGGAGCTTAGGTTTTTTTAGATAGGTTTTTATTTAGGCGGTTGGTTGTGTGGGTGGTGGGTTTTACTGTTGGGGGGGTTGTTTGTATTTTTTTTTACAGGTAAAAGAGCTGATTACTTTGGGGCAATGTCCCGCAAAAGGCCCTTTTAAGGGCTATTGGTAGTTTAGTTTAGGCTAGGGTTTTTTTATTTTGGGGGGGCTTTTTTTATTTTAATAGGGCTATTAGATTAGGTGAAATTAGTTTAAATTTCTGCAATTTGTTTATTATTTTCTGTAATTTAGTGTTTGTTTTTTTGTACTTTAGCTAATTTAATTTAGGTAATTGTATGTAATTTATTTAATTGTATTTAATTTAGTTAATTTATTTAATTATAGTGTAGTGTTAGGTGTTAGTGTAACTTAGGTTAGGTTTTATTTTACAGGTACTTTTGTATTTATTTTAGCTAGGTAGTTATTAAATAGTTAATAACTATATAATAACTATTCTACCTAGTTAAAATAAATACAAACTTGCCTGTAAAAATAAAAATAAATCCTACAAAATATACACTATTAGTTATATTGTAGCTAGCTTAGGTTTTATTTTACAGGTAAGTATTTAGTTTTAAATAAGAATAATTTAGTTAATGATAGGAATTTTTAGTTAGATTTCTTTTAATTATATTTAAGTTAGGGGGTGTTAGGGTTAGGCTTAGATGTAGGGGTTAATAACTTTAATATAGTGGCGACGACGTTGGGGGTGGCAGATTAGGGGTTAATAAATGTAGGTAGGTGGCGGTGATGTTAGGGACGGCAGATTAGGGGTTAATAATATTTAACTAATGTTTGCGAGGTGGGAGTGTGGCGGTTTAGGGGTTAATATATTTATTATAGTGGCGGCGATGATTAGGGGTTAAATGTTTTCTTTTAGTGTTTGCGATGTGGGAGGGCCTCGGTTTAGGGGTTAATAGGTAGTTTATGGGTGTTAGTGTACTTTTTTGCACTTTAGTTAAGAGTTTTATCCTACGGCGTTTTAGTGTAAAACTCTTAACTACTGACTTTAAAATGCGGTACCAGTCTTGAAAGGAGAGGGTGTACCGCTCACTTTTTGGCAGACTCGTAATACCGGCGCTATGCAAGTCCCATTGAAAAAAGAGGATACGCAATTTACGTAAGTGGATTTGCGGTATTTCCAAGTCTGGCCAAAAAAGTGAGCGGTACACCTGTACCTGCAAGACTCGTAATACCAGCGGGCGTTAAAAAGCAGCGTTAGGACCGGCTAACGCTGCTTTTTAAGCCTAATGCAAAACTCGTAATCTAGCCGTATGGAAACTGAAGGTAAAGGTACCCAAAACTCTCTCACACCACTACACTATGATTCAAACCTCTATCAACTCTGATAGAATTTGGCAACTTAAAGCATGGGAACATGAAATGGCCACGACCATAACTGACAAAGACCTAGACCGTGCTAAAACATTGACAAAAAAAAAACTCCACTGTGCTAACACTATCGAATCATACATGAAACTGCTCCTTAGATGGTACTACACTCCTATTAGGCTAAATCAGATGTTCCCAACACTGTCGCCCCTTTGTTGGCATAATTGTGGGGTGAAAGGGACTGAACTCCACGTTTGGTGGAGCTGCTCGGTTTTGAAACCATGTTGGAATCAAGTATTCCACATTTGTGACGAGGTGAGCATGCCACTACCACAGAAACCAGAGATAGCCCTCTTTCATATCTTCCCCGTCAAAACACCTACTCCCCTCTCCAGACTGGTCATCTTTGTCTTTGCTGCTATGAAACTCGCCATAGCAAGAGCTTGGAAGAAATCTGTACCCCCTACCGTTCTAGAAGTTATTGATACAATCAAATTTTTTGCCAACATGGAAAAAGCTTTTATGCTAGCGTGGACAGAGAGGACCAGTATTGGGCTATATGGGAATCCTGGTTCAATTATCAAGAGACCTTAGAGTAAAGATTGCTACGCCAATCCCTCTACTGGATGAGATCCCCCATATACTAGTAAAATGCCCTACATTCAATCTATCTAATGTAAACTCCTCTTACCCATCATTACCCATGTTCAGCCCATTTTACGAAAAAACAACAATTATGTATTTATAAGTATAAATTTCTGTGTGATTTTTGCACATCCAGTGTACTACAATTACGATTTGCGCTGTGCATATTTAATATGATTTATTCCTGTGTAAATTACATACAAATTTTATTTTTTTGTTAACATACGATTGCACTTTAACAATAAAAATTTTCCTTGCTTATGTTTGTGTGAATGGTTCAAATATTTGTTTTGTATAATGTTTAAAATACGAATTTTGTTGTGCATGTTTCATATGAAAATGCAGTATACGCCCCTTAGCAAGACAACCTGTTTTCAGGGGAAAAAAAGTGGCTTTAGATCATTCCACCAGGGAAATAGATGGACTGGTGAGCATTCTTTAATAATCTTGCCAGCCCAGAGAGCTTTCAATCATCGAGCCCCTAGTCTCAGTTGGAGACATTCTATTGGAATCACACTGGACTAGAAAAGTACAAATAAATCCCTCCTGGCTAAACTGGCCTGTCTTCAGGGCCAGTTTAGTCCAACTTCCACTCCAGCCCTGTTACCCCCCACCACAATCCACTGTGATTTATTATTGTTTTGTAAGCATGCTCATTCCTTCATTCTGCTGCCATACTAGGGCCACCACTTATCATGACTCATCTTCCCTCCACGTCAGCAGCTTCTCACTGACTGATTTACAGTTTCCAACTCCTACACCATGACAGCGACTGCACACAGACTGTGCTAGTTTTAGTGCACTGCAGCAGGCCGGATGTCATTGACTGGTGGCAACACCTTGTGGAAACAGAGGCAAATCAGAGAGAACAGTATTAGTGCATCATCGCACTGCATTCCCACCAAACCTGGACATTTCCATGTCTGTTCCTGAATGAGCTTCAAATTCAGACACACACTTGGAAAACTGGACTGTCCAGGTCATTCCCGGACAGGTAGAATCATACTTTCCAGAGGAGCACACAGAGGTCTCCCCTGTAGCAATGTATCTAATGACTACAGTCTACAGAGCAAGATGGGTCCCCTTTTGGTGTGGGCCCGGTCTCAACTGAGAGACCTCTAATACTCCTGTAGTGACACCACTGCTATTTAGATGCCAAGTACTAGGTCTTCCAACACACTTATGAAATGGTTGTCAGGCCTTGCATTACCTCAAAATGTCCACATGATGGTGCCCTGTGCTAATATCACATGCATAGTTTTTTTTTTATCTATTATAAGGCATCCTGTTCTTTTTCGATTGTGTTAGTTTATCATGAATGTATTAAACTAAGATGTTTATCTGTTGCATGTACATAGTTTTTCCTAAACACAGATTTGAATAATGTTAGTTTTCTTTTGCTCCTAGTATTGTTTGAAATGTAATACTTATAAGCTGGCCTATTTTCTATTTGTAAATGAAACCACATAGACTGATATGAAATTTGGGTTTTAATCAAAGTAATAAACATCTTTTTTTTTTAATGCCTGTAATAATTCCTGTTAAAAAGGTAGCTAGAACACTCACTTTAAGGGGGAAATAACAGGTACTCTCCCCCTTCTCTTCATATGAAAAGACCCTTTACACAAACAGAAGCAAGCTGGAGTAGGTATACGTCGGTATTCTCCTAAAACTTTGGGGCTTGGTTAGGAGTCTAAAAATCAGAGCAATGTTATTTAAAAATAAGCAAAACTTTATATATTTTTTTTAAACCTGTATAGGCTATATAAATGAATAATCTACAAAACATTTATGTAAAGAAAAATCGAGTGTATAATGTCCCTTTAAGGAAAGTCATCCAGACATAATCTTCCTAATCCAGGGCAGGAAGCTGGATATTTGGGTGTAAACTCCTGGAGGCTTCTCCTTTCCAAAGGACACAATTCCTGTGGCTATACTGTCACACACCAGAGGTCCTCCAGAGTCACCCTAAAATTAAAAGAGAAAAAGTATAAGTTTGTCCATGATATACAGATATCTGTACAGCGAAAAACCTTGATTAACTGTTGAATTAAAGCACATAAAAGGTTAATTTTGATATGCACTGAAGTGCAATGATGATTTTTCTTTCATAAGGTAGTTAGAGTCCATGGGATTAAATGCATATTTTACATTCCTATTTAATTCACATAGAATATAATGTACTTTTTTATTATTAAATATATATTTCTATATATATTTGATACTGTTCATGTAAAATACAGATCAATACATATATAGGAATAGATATACAGGTATATGTATATATAGAGATATAGAGAAATGTATTTACAAAAAATATATGTGTATATATATATATATATATATATATATATATATATATATATATTATACATATATAAAAATATATATACACACACACACACACTGACGTTAAAAATGTCTGGGGTCACTTAAATATTTCCTTATTTTCCATTAAAATATACTGTACATGAAATGAGTTAGGAAATATAAACCTAGATTAAAAGTTGTGCGCTAAACCGGTACGTAAATAATGCTAAAAATGTAGTGGTACCGCAAAAAAAATCTTCTGTCCTGACTTGAAGTGCTCGTGCATTTTTTCTCCCATAGACCTCAATGGAGAAAAAGTGTTAGAAAAAACCTAACACCTGCGATTGCGGAATGATGTCTATGGAGACAATAAGGTATATTATAAATCTAACACCCTAGTCTAAATACCCTTAATCTGCCGCCACTGACATCGGCAACATTAAATAAAGATATTAATCCCTAATCCGCCACCCACCCGCATCGCCAACACTAAATAAACCTATTAACCCCTAATCCACCATCCATCCGCATCGCCAACATTAAATATACCTATTAACCCCTAATCCACCACCCACCCGCATCGCTAACACCTAAATAAAACTATGAACCCCTAATACGCTGCCCCCCACATCGCCAACACTGCAATAAACCTATTAACCGCTAATCCACCAAACACCCACATCGTAAATACTAGACTAAACCTATTAAACCCTAAACCGCCAAACACCCACATCGCAAATACTAAACTAAACCTACTAACCCCTAAACCACCGACCCCCCACATCGCGACAAACTAAACTATTAACCCCTAAACCTAACACCTGCTAACTTTAAATTAAACTAACAATATAACTACTCTAAAATAAATAAAAACTTACCTGTGAAATGAAAAAAACTAAGCTTAAACTATATATAAACCTGCAAAAAAAGAGAGTAGTAATCCCAAAAATCCAAATATAAAGAAAGGCTTTATTTCAATCAAATTAAAATAACGACATGTTACGCATAAAAGGAGAGGAGAAAGGTTTTACGCGTTTCGGCTTTGGCCGTACTCATAAACCTGAAAAGGCACAGGTGAGTGCTGTTTAAAAAGGATAAACCCACTACAGTCATTGGTTGGTGTTAAACACACCCCTATTAACCTGTGAAAAACAGAATTAACACAATTCTATTCTAAATGGGGTGGATGATCTAATATAAGTAATGGAGGTATCGCTACACAGTTTAACAACATGAGGCAAAAATATATAAAAATATATATATGCACAACACAGATGCTTGATGCAGAAAGGTAACATATTAGACAGTTGGTAGAAAAGTAGGTAGGTATACTTCACTAATAAATAAGCTGTAATACAAACGCCATATATCAATGCTGCATAATTGCAGTATACATATGTTAAGACAGTACACTATAATAGCAAAACATTGTTTGACACTATTATATTCTATGTATACATATATAACAAATAAATAGATATATGATCAAGGGGGCAATTGTAATGAAGAATAAATAATCTATAACAATATTGTTACAACATTAGTTAACTGTTCATATTGGAATAGCATATAAAATCCATTAAATGGAAAATGAATGTGAGAAATAATAAAAAAGCTCATCTATATGGTATGATACTGACTAAACATACCAGTATGTTTAAGAATTTTGTTGATTCACATGCTTAGATGAATGATTTTGAAATAACACAATTGAAAACATTAGAACATGAAAAATCCAAATGTCAAGGAATCAAAAAGGATACAAAGAGGCAAGATGGAGGTGTACAGGAACACGAAACATTAATTTCCAATGGTTAATGATGTCAAATTCCAAATTAAAACCATGTGGAATTTGGGTATGAAGCTTCATGATCCAATACACCTCCTGTCTTGCTAGTAGTTGGTCTTTGTTACCTCCCCTAGGGGGCAATCGTATTGTTTCAATGCCTCGCCATCTAAAGAATTTGGTATCCTTGTGTACCTCTAGAAAGTGCCTTGAAAGGGAAGAACATGGTTTGTCATATTTGATATAGCCAAGATGTTCCCAGACGCGAGTCTGGACTTCTCTACTAGTCATGCCAGCATATTGTTTAGAATGTTCAACGCACTCAATGAGATACACAACATAGGAGGTAGAACATTTTATACATATTTTTGTTAGAAAAGTTTGTGAAGTGTCACATGAATAAAAAAAAATTCCCTCAGTGATGTAGTCACAGACCTTACACCTGTGGTTCCCACATATATAGGTACCATTTACTTGTAACCATGAACCTGTATTTTTGATATTAGGAGGTAATTGACTAGGGGCTAGAATATTGCCCAGGGTAAGGTTTTTGGAAACCTTTGAAACCTTTTACTACTGTGGATTTTAAATGGGTATCACCTAAAAGGATAGGAAAATATTTCTTGATGATATTACAGACAGAGGAAAAATCTGATGAGTATTGTGTAATAAAGGACAGTGGTCTACCACATTTAGTGTCTTGTTTTTTGGTCTGTGATTGTAAGGCTTGTCTTCAATCTGAAAGTATCTTATTGGCTAGATGGTCAAGTAGTTTGGGAGAATAACCTCTTGTTTTGAGTCTTTGTTTAATATCTTTACTTTCCTCAATAAAGTCACTGTCCTTACTGCATATCCTCCTAGCCCTCAAGAATTGACTTTTTGCTATCCCCTGCACTTTTTTTATGCAGAATAGTGTTCCCTGAAATGGGTTTTCTAAACAGCTTAGAGTGGATTTTATGTTACACAGAATAACCCATTAGAGTTATATCCAAAATATTGACACTTTTTTCGTGCCACTCATAGGTGGATTGTAAACCATTATGGCTGTCATTTAGATAGTGAACAAATTATATGGCTTTTGTCTCATTAGAGGACCAAAATAAAAATGAAATCATCTATAAATTGACGATAAAACACTACTTCTGCTCTGAAGGGGTTATCCATGCTGTAGATGAAAAAGCGTTCCAGCCAGCCCATATACAAATTAGCATATGAAGGGGCAAATTTTGCCCCATAGCTGTACCTTGCTTCTGTAGGTAGAATACTCCTTCAAAGCAGAAGTAGTTGTGTTCCAACAAAAACTGCGTGATGGACAGAAGATATGATATAATGTCATTCGTTAGATCAGAACTCAATGTAAGAAAATATTTGATGGCCTCTAAGCCCATGTCATGTGGTATGCTGGAATACAAGGAAGCCACCTCAGTGGTGAGCTAACTGTAGTTTTCAAGCCAATCAACATTTTCCAGCATACTCAATACATGAGGTGTGTCTCGAATGTAACTGGGTAAGGATAAAATATAGGCCTGAAGAACCCCATCCAACCAATCGCTTAAGGGCTCAAGCAGGGAGCCTATTTCTGACACAATAGGATGACCCTTTATGCCAATAAGGCTTTTATGAACTTTCGGCAGATGGTGAAAGACGGGGATAATAGGATGATCCACATAAAGGGAATTCGCAGTCTGTTGGTCAAGTATACCCAAGTGAACCCCGTCATCCAGCATCTGCCCAAGTTCCTGCTGAAAAAGCAAAGTAGGATTCTTATTAAGGATAGAATATGTTTGCTAGTCATTTAATTGGCGCAACTTCCAAGGATTTGCCCCGATGATGTATGGGGTAAAAACTTGAAGTGGCTCTTCTTTTTGGAAATTTCACATTAGAAGATTAAATAAACCTAACATTACTATTTGTTAAAAAATAAGGTACCAAAAATAAAAAACCTAAATTATAAAATTAAAAAATCCTAACACTACGAAAAAAAAACTAACATTTCAACGAAAAATTAACTTACAAAAATAACCCTCTAATCTAACACTAAACTACCAATAGCCCTTAAAAGGGCCTTTTGTAGGGCATTGCCCTAAAGAAATCAGATCTTTTTGGATACAAAATAAGTCCCCCCTAACAATACAATACATCGCAGCGCGCCTCTCTTCCTGATGCCGGTCCAGTTTCCTCCAGTGGTGCGAATCCTGCAGCTATGTAAGTACCTCACTTACATTCACCTGTGCCCAAGTATAGGTGTTGCTTTGTGTGCTCCTGGGTGCTGTGTTACGTTATGCTGGATTGCCATACTGTTATTGAACTCTGCCTGTCTGACCACTCTGCTTGCTTAACCCCTGAACTGCTGGATTTCCATACTGTTATTGAACTTTGCCTGTCTGACCACTCTGCTTGCTTAACCCCTGAACTGCTGGATTTCCATACTGTTATTGAACTTTGCCTGTCTGACCACTCTGCTTGCTTAACCCCTGTACTGCTGGATTACCATACTGTTATTGAACTCTGCTTGTCTGGCCATTCTATTGGTTTACCCATGAACTGCTACACTGCTGGATTGCTTTCCTGTTGCTGGACTCAGCCTATCTTGACCATTCTCTGCCTTCTTCTTATTGCCCTGAAGGACTACCCTGTCTACCGTCAGTACTGCTTACCTCGTTTAACTAACTTAATCTGCTCTGGGATAATTCCTATCATTCCACTTGACGCCGGGATAAGAAGACTACTGGCCAAGTTTTGTCTGATAGATAGATATCCCACAAGCATTACATTATACTTGGGCCATGGACCCAAATGAGGTAGCAAGAACAGTCACTCTTCAGGGACAGATGCTGGGAACCCATACCATACACTTGCAGAATGTGGATTCTAAACTAGAGGCTATATCCGCTATGCTCTCCTCACTGGTTGCAGAAAAGAACGTTACTCCTTTTGTTGCACAGCCTGTCCCAGCTGCCAGTGCTGCAAAGTCTTCTGGAAGTATACCCCGGATACCTTTGCCTGACAAGTATGATTGTACTACTGATTGTAGGGGTTTTCTTAAGCAGTGCAGGCTGCACTTTCACAATGATCCTCACACCTTCCAGTCTCATCAGTCAAAGACCACTTTTATCATTTCTTTATTGAAAGACAAGGCCCTGGGTCTCTCCCATTTTGGAACAGAATGCTCAACTCCTGAACGATGCTGATGCCTTCATTTCTGCATTATCTTCTGTGTTTTGGACTTCTGGCCATGCTTCTGTTGCAGAGTACTCTCTCTTGGATCTCCGCCAGAGCAATAGAACTGTGGCACAATAGGCCATCGAGTTTTGCACCTTGGCACTTGTTGTGATGGCAGTTATGATGGCAGTGCTCTTAAGGTGGCCTTTAGGAGAGGCGTGCGTGAGCGCATCAAGGATAAGCTAACTTATCGTGATGTTCCTTCTTCTCTGGATGAATTCATAATACTTTGTATCAGTCTGGATTCTCACTTTCAGGAGAGACAAACTGAGAGAGACAGAACTTGTAGAATCCCTCCCTCTCATCCTCCTACCCGTCTAGACTACCCTCTACCCCTTCAGCGCCTCCAGTTACCTCTGTAGAGGAACCCATGATCTCTCCTCCCTCAAACCCACAGAATCTGAAAGACAGAGAAGAAGGAGATTGAGACTGTGTTTCAATTGTGGTTCTTACTCACACCAACTTAAGAATTGTGATATTCTGCCAGGAAAAGCCAATGCTTAGAGGATAAAACTAGGGTACCTTGAAGCATGGTCACTACTAAATCCCCTCACTCTTCTCGGATCCTGGTACCTGTTACCCTTACCTTTCTTCAGAATTATGTCCACACTCAAGCCTTTATTGATTGAGGGGCAGCTGGAAATGTTCTTGGTCACCGTTTTATGATTCAGGCAGGCTTGCCTCTACTGCACAAAAAACAATGTCTCAAAATAACTACTCTGGATGGCACTCACCTTGGAACAGGTTTAATTCATTTCGAATCAGCACCCCTAATCCTGACTGTGGGAGTCCTTCATACTGAACAGTTGCAGTTTGATGTCATTCATTCTCCAGCATAACCTGTCATCCTTGGTCTTCCTTGGCTTCTGGTACACAATCCACAGTTCGACTGGGCTGAGGGACAGTTGGCCTCTTGGGGTACATCCTGTCTTTCTAAGGTTACTCCTCTGCACCGCATCCCCATACCCAGTATACAGACCCCTTCAAGCCTTCCCTCAGTATATGCAGATTTTACAGATGTGTTTGAAAAGAAAGCAGCTGATGTGCTGCCTCCCCATCGTCTTTACGACTGTAAAATTTACCTCTTTCCTGAAACCCCACTTCCTAAAGGGAGGACTTATCCACTCTCCAAAGCTGAAAGCAAGGCCATGGAGGACTATATTCAAGAGAACCTTACTAAAAGGTTTTATTCGCCCTTCCTCTTCTCCTGACGAAGGATAGTGGGCTCAGACCCTGTATTGACTACAGAGCCCTAAACAACATCACTATCAAGAATCGCTATCCCATTCCTTTGATCACCAAACTTTATGATTCGCTCCAAAATGCTCACTTCTTCACTAAGTTGGACCTACATGGGGCGTACAATCTTATTTGTATCTTCCCAGGGCATGAATGGAAGACTGCCTTCAACATGAGATCAGGGCATTATAAATATCTTGTAATGCCTTTTGGGCTGTGTAATGCCTCTGCAGTCTTTCAAGCATTTGTCAACGATGTCTTCCGTGACCTCCTCAATCACACTGTGATCGTCTATCTGGATGACATCCTTATTTTCTCCTCCACCCTTGAGGAGCATCATGAGCATGTAAGACAGGTACTTCTTTGCCTCAGAGACAATTCTCTGGTAGCCAAACTGGAGAAATGTGAGTTCGATCAAGTTCAGATCCAGTTCCTTGGTTATGTCATTTTAAAGGAGGGTTTTGCCTTCTAAGCTAACCGCAGTTCTGGAATGGCCTCAACCCACCTCATTAAAAGAACTACATAGATTATTGGGGTTCTCCAATTATTACCGCAAGTTTATAAAGAACTTCTCCCAAGTAGTTGCTACACTCAATGAGTTGACTAAACGGAACAGAGACTGCAAGAATTGGCCTCTTGAAGCTGTGGATACCTTCTCTTGTCTGAAAAAGGCCTTTTGTTCTGCTCCTGTGCTCCACCATCCTGATCCTGACCTGCAGTTCACTTTAGAGGTTGATGCCTCCAATTTAGGAGCTGGAGCAGTCTTAACCCAAAGGGATCCTTTAACCTCCAAATTACACCCTGTAGCCTTTTTTCTCCAAACGCTTAACTCCTACAGAGAGGAATTACGATGTGGGCAATCGTGAACTCTTAGCAATTAAGATGCCCCTGACTGAATGGCGTCATTGGCTAGAGGGTACTGCCAACCCCATTCAAATTCTCACTGACCACAAGAATCTGACGTATCTAGAGACTGCTCATCGACTCAATCCTCAACAGGCCAGGTGGGCCTTGTTCTTTTCCTATTTTAACTTTGTAATCTCTTATCTTCCTGGAACTAAGAATAAAAAGGCTGATGCCCTTTCCCGTCAGTTTCCTCAGTCTAGTGACTCTTCTAAAGCTCCTATCGAACACATCATACCCCCTTCCTGTGTGGTTGCTCAAATTAACACCACTCTACTTCAAAGACTGCAACATGCTCAGTCTAGAAAGCCTCCTGAAGCCCCTGTGGCTCCTGATATCTTCTTTGTACCTCCAAACCTACGCACACCTGTGCTTTCCTGGGCTCATGATAGCAAACTATCAGGACATCCTGGTTTGACAAGAACTTTTAAGTTTCTTTCCCGACATGTATGGTCGCCTACCATGAAGTCTGACTCTCAGGATTATGTAAAGGCCTGCATGACTTGTGCTGCCAATAAGACTCCCTGATCCTTGTCTCATGGGTTGCTCCAAACGTTATCCATTCCCAAACAACCTTGGACACACATAACAATGGATTTCATTGTAGACTTCTCTTCTTCTGACCATCATACGGTTATCTGGGTTGTGGTGGATCGGTTCTCCAGACTTGCTCATTTTATACCCTTAAACAAGCTACCCTCTTCCCAAGAATTATTCCCGTGAATATTGTTTCCAACAGAGGTCCTCAATTCATCTCTACCTTTTGGAAAGCTTTTTGCAAATTGATTGGAACCACTGTTTCCTTGTCTTCTGGCTACCATCCCCAGACTAATGGGCTGACGGAGAGAGCGAATCAGGATCTCGAAGCCTATCTCAGAGCTTATGTTAATTCTTTTCATACCAATTGGTCTCAATTGTTGCCCTTAGCCGAACTGGCAAAGAACACTCATTGGCACTCTTCTCTACGATGTTCTCCATTTCAAGCCACAGCAGGCTGCCAACCTCATGTCTTTCCTCTTTCTGCTAAGTCAACAGGGGTTCCTGTTGTAGACCAACATGTTACTAACCTCACTACTCATTGGCAACATATTCGCTCTCAGTTACGTTCAACTGTCTCCAGTTACAAGAGGTTTGCTGATCATCATCGAGCTACTGTTCGTGCCTTTTTGGTAGGTGAACGTATCTGGGTCTCTACTTGACATGTTCGTCTACGTCAACCCAGTCAAAGTCCTTAAAAGACTGTCTACTGTTGCCTACAAAGTGGCGTTGCTCAGAACCCTGCGCATACACCCAGTCTTTAACATCTTATTGCTCAAGCCCTACATCAAGAACAGATCTATCCTCCTCCGGTCTTGGTTCATGGTGACCCTGAGTATGAGGTTGCTAAGATCCTGGACTCCAGATACAGGTACAGGCAACTGCAGTACCTCGTGCATTGGAAGGGTTACTCTGTGGCAGATTGTTCCTGGGTTCCTGCCCGTGATGTGCATGCTCCATCTTTGGTCTCCAGGTTCCATGCTGCTCATCCTTTGAAACCAACTCTGGTTCCCGGAGAGAACCCTTAAGTGGGGGGCTGTGTCACGCCGCCCGACCGCCACTTCGCTGTTGCCATGGACACTGCGATGAGCTTCAGGTGCTGGTGATGATGTCATCACAGTGCGCCTCTCTTCCTGTTGCCAGTCCAGATTCCTCCTGTGGCGTGAATCCTGCAGCTATGTAAGTACCTCACTTAGATTCACCTGTGCCCAAGTATAGGTGTTGCTTCATGTGCTCCTGGGTGGTGTGTTACTTTATGCTGGATTGCCATACTGTTATTGAACTCTGCCTGTCTGACCACTCTGTTTGCTTAACCCCTGAACTGCTGGATTGCCATACTGTTATTGAACTCTGCTTGTCTGACCATTCTATTGGTTTACCCCTGAACTGCTACACTGCTGGATTGCTTTCCTGTTGCCGGACTCAGCCTGTCTTGACAATTCTCTGCCTTCTTCTTATTGCCCTAAAGGACTACCCTGTCTACCGTGAGTACTGCTTACCTCATTTCACTAACTTACTCTGCTCTGGGATATTTCCTATCAATCCACTTGATGCTGGGATAAGAAGACTACAGTTGTTAGGAGTTTTGTGAAACATTTTTGTTTAACAAAATCCGTAACTACTGGTCTTTGGTAGTGGAATGGATCGTGGCGATATAAGCTATAACGCTAGTGGAATAGCCAGACCACACAACCTGTTATATGGGTGACCTTAAAATTCCACAACATTCCTATGATTAAGTGCCCTGTAGTGGCACGAAACACGTAAGGAGCTGCTGTTGCATCTTGCTCTATGCTTTAGTATGCTTAAATAAAAGCTATGTTTTATTTTCAATATTAGTGCCTTCTTCATGCAGTTACTTGTGTTTTTTAGCTGAACATTCCACACTCAAAAGCCATTTTTTGAGTGAGGAATGGATCAGTGCGGCATAGGCTAAAACGCTTGTAATACGGGTGAGAGGACTATTCCACTCACAAAGGCCAAATTTCCAGAGATATAGCTGTACTGTAACACTTGTAATCTAGGTCATTGTCATTAACAAGTTATTATATATATATATACATACATGTTGCCACTGATATTCTTATACTTAGGACAGGTTGTTTTTTTTACCCCTCGCTCAAAACAATTTCTGCGGGTCACATGACAGCATCATATACTAGTCTGTGCCTTTACATTCTACCCTTTTGCTTGTATGCTCCTTTAAGATAGAAATGTACCTGCTTGCTATAGTATGTTTAGGGAATATAGATGACCTTTTTGCAAAACCATGACTGCTTAAAAGCAATTTTCTGTGCCCAGCTGCAGTGTAATCCTGCAACCAGCTGCAAGGGAGCCCTACTCTTTTCTGTCTTATAGCAGCATTAGCCCTGCTGTAAAGGGAAGATACAATAAGAAATAAACAGCTATAAGATAACATTGTTCAAAAAATATTTTTTTTTTTTAAAGGGACACTGAACCCAAATTTTTTTCTTTCATGATTCAGATAGAGCATGCACTTGTAAGCAACTTTCTAATTTACTCCTATTATCAATTTTCTTCATTCTCTTGCTATCTTTATTTGAAAAAGAAGGCATCTAAGCTAAGGAGCCAGACAATTTTTAGTTCAGGACACTGGACAGCACTTGTTTATTGGTGCTGTTCAATCAGCAAGGACAACCCAGGTTGTGAACCAAAAATGGGCCGGCTTCTAAACTTACATTCTTGCTTTTCAAATAAAGGTAGCAAGAGAATGAAGAAACATTGATAATAGGAGTAAATTAGAAAGTTGCTTAAAATTGCATGCTTTGGAGCCTATTTAACAAGGGTCTGTCGGACCTGATCCGACAGTGCGGATCAGGTCTGACAGACCAACGCCGCCCCATGCTCAGAGCAGGAGGACAGGTTATGGAGCAGCGGTCTTTATACCGTTGCTTCATAACTGGTGCTTCTGGCGAGCCTGCAGGCTTGCCAGAAACACGGCCCTCAAGCTCCATCCGGAGCTTGATAAATGGGCCCCTTAATCTGAATCATGAAAGAGAAAATCTGGGTTCAGTGTCCCTTTAAATTAAAAGTACTGTAACATCTCCATTTTCTCAACTGATCCGGGTTAGTAAATTAACCTGCCCACCCAGACCACTTGAAAGGAACACTTTACCCCAATGATCCATTTTAACTGCTGGAGCGTATTTAAATGTTTACAAATAGCCCCTTTTACTTTATTTTGGCATTTTAAATAGCTGACGTTTCCTGTGGTATCCCTATCTATTCTGAAAGTTTCTATACATAGGTGTAGGTTAAAGGAAACCTGGGTAAAGTTGAAGAAATTACACTCCCAGTAGGAGGTACAAGAGATAAGCAATAAATGTTATTTTTCAATTGTTCTAAGTATTGGGCTTTAGTTTACAGGGAGAGGCATGTGTGTAGCTACCAATCACCTGCTAGCAGCACCCAGTAGTGCATTGTTGCGGTGCCTACCTAGGTATGCTTTTAAAAAAGAATACCAAGAGAACAAAACAAATTTCTCAATAAAATTAAAATTGCATATCTGATCCATGAAAGCTTAATTTTGCCTTTCATGTCCCTTTTTAAAGGGACAGAATCACTTTAGTTAAAGGGCCACTGTAAGTAAATATTTTCTATGCCTGTTACTAACTAACTACCCCAAATACGCTTTTTATCAATAGCATTTCATTAACATATCTCTAACGTATATCAGAAATCTTGTCTGCAAATTTAATTGTTTTCCAAACCCACTCCGTGGGTATCCTTTGCTCTGTACCAATCCGTTTACAATACCTAGGTTTCAAAATGGCGCTTTAAACACAAAGTTATTGGTTTAAGTATTTTGAACATGCAGTGCTGAAAATAGTGGGCAGGATAACGTGACATCATCGGCGAATAAAAGATATAACTTTTAGAACGTTATGAAACTTTGTTTTGGAGAAAATATAGGTCAGTAGGTTTTAATTAATGTTTATTAACTTTAATATGTTAGTTGTTTAGCTTAAAAATTATAACAGAAAGTAACCCTTTAAGCAAACTACTATTCCATTAGAATACAACACTTCCTTCAAGGACATATTTATAAGACTTGTTACATATTGGCTAAGAGGTAACCTTTAGAGTGACAGTTCACCTCTGCCTCATTGTCTGTGGTGAGAGGTGGTGAGTTACCATGGAGCCTGTGATGTCACAGAGGAGCTTTAGCTCACAAAAGCATCAGCTCTTGAGTCAGTGATCACATCATACCTGCTCTGACAATGGATAGGACATTAGTAGCTTGTCATAGAAAAGCTTTTCAGCAGGCTGTTTTTTTTTCTTCAGACCAGCAGGTTGTGGTGTTTGAGTAGCAGATGTTATAACTTTATAGTGTGACTCTTTATCAGAGATGGTCTCTGAGAAGATTTCACTGGATAAGATTCAGGATCGTCCGTAGATGATTAAAGTTGCTAATACTTTCTTGTGTGATGCTGTTGTGGAAATAATCTTCATCAATGCCAAAAATGCAACTTGGCCATTTAACTAGAAGAGCCTGGTGGTTAAATCGTGGTCGTCGGATATGGTTTGTAAAGGCAGATTTTGTCTCCTTTTCAGGGGAAGATTTTATTCAAACACGGACTGTACGCATGTATTTCTACGCCTGTTTTGAGTTTTTTCTGATTTAGCCATTGACACTCTTCTTCAAGGTAGGAATCCTTTGTCTAGGAAGATTTATCATAAGGCCCCGGAAATGTTTGCTTTCCTGGTGTCACAGTAAGAGTTTCCTTGGAAAACTAAAATATGTTACAGGGTTCAGAGTATCCAATACAGCAGTAATGACTGGGTAATGACAGTAGTAGAAATTTGGTAAAAGAGATATGTTGCAGGGTCAGCGTACATGATACAGTTGTAGCAGATGACTGGATAATTCCAGTTATACCTGTCTTTTAACTGAGTTATGTTGCTGGGTCAGGGTATACAATACAGTTGTATACAGTTTTAGCAGATGATTCTATAATCAAAATAATACTTGTCTGGTAACTGAGTTATGTTGTAGTGTCAGGGTATACAATACAGTTGTAGCAGATGACTGGGTAATCACAATAATGGTTGTTTGGGAACTGAGATATGTTGCAGGGTTTAGAATATACAATATAGCAGTGTCCAGGATAAATACAGCAAAATAAACAAAAAAAAATACAGCAGGGTACATGCGAACTCAGGCAGAGGAAATCAGACAGGACTGGAATGACTTGAAATACACAGGGAAAAGGTACGTTGGAACAGACAGAGAGTAAACTGCAACTTAGCTGGTGCATTGAGCCTAGGCATGAGAATTTCCTTTAATAGAAACTGAGTCTGAGATCAGGTGGGAGATAACTAATCAGACAGGTACCAGCAGAAGAGGTTGATGCCGACAGCAAGCTGACTGACAGGGAAGACTGGTAACATCCTTAAAAAGACAGGGGCATTAAATATGCAGGCATGACCCATTTATCATTAGACAGGTGTTGAATCCAGTATCTCCTCCTTGGAACCTTTTTGGCCCTACGAGTGTTATAAGCATCATCCTTTACACTTGTGCATGGTTTGGACACTTGTCTTCTGTCTGGAAGATAATATATTTTACATAATCTGGATGTGTTTAGGGCTCTAAAATTGTCTATAGGGACCACTAAGATTTTATTGACAAACTTCTTCATTATTTGTCCTTTTGTTTATGAATCTCATGAGGGTCGGAAAGCTTCAGCAATTACAATTGCTTCTTGGCTAAAGCAAATGATTAGTAAGGCTGGTGCCGAGATCTGTTTCTACTTCTAGGGCCTTTAGGAATTAAAGGGACAGTCTAGTCCAAAATAAACTTTCATGATTCAGATAGAGAATGCAATTTTAAACAATTTTCCAATTTACTTTGTCACCAATTTTGCTTTGTTCTATTGGTATTCTTAGTTGAAAGCTAAACCTAGGAGGTTCATATGCTAATTTCTAAGCACTTGAAGGCCGCCTCTTCTCTCAGGGCATTTTGACAGTTGTTCACCACTAGAGGGTGTTAGTTCATGTGTGTCATATAGATAACATTGTGCTCACGCACGTGGAGTTCCAGTGAGGCAGCTCTAATTGGCTAAAATGGATGTCTGTCAAAAGAACTGAAATAAGGGGGCAGTTTGCAGAGGCTTTAGATACAAGATAATCACAGAGGTAAAAAGTGTATTTATATAACTGTGTTGGTTATACAAAACTAGGGAATGGGTAATAAAGAAATTATCTATTCTTTTAAACAATACAAATTCTGGTGTAGACTGTCCCTTTAAGTATCTGTGG
Source organism: Bombina bombina (assembly GCF_027579735.1). Lineage (NCBI taxonomy): Eukaryota > Metazoa > Chordata > Amphibia > Anura > Bombinatoridae > Bombina > Bombina bombina. The sequence goes on from NC_069500.1 coordinate 746,334,520, forward strand.
AACAAATCTGCAAGACATCTATTTGGTTCTTACATTAGTTTACTACATTTTATCATTTTGATGTTTTTTGACTCTAATGTTTTTAGCAGGAATGTTCTCCAGGCAGCAGTATCTGGTCATTAGTTTTTGTGTCTTAAGTTCATGTTCCGCACTTTTACGCTTATCTCGTAACTCCACAGCTTGAGTATTAGATCACCGATGTGATGTCTCGTGGACTCTCAACACTTTTTCAAAGAAATCAAAATGTATACTTACCTAATAAGTTAATTTATTTCACTGTTATGAGAGTCCAAGAGACCCCCTAATTTTTATGCTCATTTTGCGACAGTTTGCACTTCATTTACCCTTCCTTGGTCTTTTCTGCTTTTCTATACCTCTCCTTCCTTGGCCATATGTTTTGACTGAGGTAAACAGTGAAATGGATGGGATTAAAAGTTCTTGGTATGTTGGGTATTTTTTGCCTCCTCCTAGTAGACTGGAGTATAATTCCACATGTGATTTCTCATGGATTCTCACCACCATGAAATAAATTTATTTATCAGGTAAGCATAACTTTTTTTTATAAGTACTTTTTAAAAGATTTTTATATTGGTGTAAATCTGTAATGATCCTGAGAGCTTACTCATCAAGTAGCAAATTTCCCTAACCTCTTTTTTTTAGCTGGTATATGTTTGTATACTAAATTTGTATGTTTTAATTTTTATATAAACAGGTCTTTACTTGAGATTCCCAATAAGTTTTAATAGAACTGTTCATTAAACCATCGGAATGGAGGAAGATGTAAGCAGTTTTAATTACCACTTCTTTTGGGTTAAGCACTTTTTAAATTTGTGTTTTTAATAAGAGTATTTGCTTTTGGAGAGCTGCCTACACCTTTAGAGGACCTAAATGGAAGCCAAGCAGAGTGATATTCTCTGTAGGGAACTTGAATGGTATAGAGTTTGTGGAGCTGGGAGAGGGAAGGGGATTTAGTTTAATACGTTTTTCAACTAGTGTTTTTCATTAGTTGTTTTAATATTAGAATAACTGTTTTATTTTGTTCTCGGAAGGACCGAAAAGGATACCAAGCAAAGTGACACATCCCCTTTTCCTCTATGGAGTATTGGATTAGTGGTGGGATGGTGTAGGAGGGAGAGAGGAAGGGATTGTCACACTGTTTTTTTAGAAAAAACAGGTCATCTTAAGGAAACTATAGCAGTGGAATTACTAAAGTTTTAATGTGTATCTTCTATATTAAAGGGCCAGTCAATGATTAAATGAATGTTACATAATTATGTGGATAGTGGAAAGGATTTTAAAGATTTAATTCCCCAAACTCATACTTAACTCACCATACCTTCCTCGCCAGCCTCTTCTGCTCTTCTGGTTTCTTCAACAGCAAAATTTATTATGACAGCACAATCGGTCGACTTGTTGAACTCCTGCTTTACCCAGTGCAGGAGCACGCTACATGTAGTTCAACTGCATGACCAGGTGCACTGTGATTAGACTGTTATACTGTTGAAGAACCCTGAGGAGCAGTAGAGGCTGGCGAGGAAGGTAAGGTGAGTACAGTTTGGGGTGGGTTAAATCTTCAGATTATTGTTTTTTTTTATTAAGATCCTCTTTTGGAATTAAAATTATGCAAATCTGATAAATCCTGTTTAATACAAAAATATTGACATTGGTATAAATCTGTAGTGATCCTGAGAGGACACTAGTCATGTAGCAATATTCTTCACCCTCTTTTTTATGTTTTATATTTTTGTAAAATAACTTTGTATCTTGTAATATTCTTTAAACAGGTCTCTTTACTCGAGCTTCCCAAGAAGTTTTAAACCCTCGGAATGGAGGAAGGAGGTAAGTTATTTTATTTACCACCTCTTTTAGGTTAAAACCTTTTTTAAATTTGTGTTTTTTAATAAAAGCATTTAGGAGAGTTGTCTAAACCTCTACAGGACCCAAATGGAAGCCAAGCAGAGTGGCACTTCCCCTCATCCTCTGAGGGGACCTGGAATGGTAAAGAGCTTGTGGAGGTGAGAGAGGAAAGGGGTTGTCCCACTGTCCCACTGTCCCACTGGTTTGTCTTTGGGTTCTGTAGAAATCAGTAGGTGATCTTATAGAATTTATATCAATAAAATTAGATCAATGAAAGTTTGATGTGTGTTCTTTAAATTTGTAATTTATATTGTATTTAGCTGTGTTTTTTTGTTTTTATATTTGATTTTTTTTAATTTTATACCTCCTTATTTGATTTAACATTTATTTTTTATTTATTTTTTTGTTTGTTATTCCTTTTAAATTGTTTAAGATTTTTAAAAAATCCTGTTTTACCTGAACCCTTAAAGGGATAGAAAGATCAAAATTGAAATGTGCATGAATGCATTTCATTTTTAAATAGAACTATTCTTACACGTACCCTTAAAGTTATATACATCCATTAGCTTGAGACCTATATATATCTTTGTTTGTTTTAATATTTTCAAACAGGTCTCTTTACTTGAGATTCCTTAGAAGTTTTAAATTGAACTGTTCTTCAAGCCCCTGGAATGGAGGAAGAGGTAAGTTATTTCATTTACCATCACTTTTGGGTTAAACTGTTTTTTGATAAAAGCATCTAGATATGTTTTATATTTACTGTAGCTAAACTAACTTTGTATGTTTTTTTTAAATATATTTAAACAGGTCTCAAGCTTCCAAGAAGTTTAAGATAGAACTGTTCGTCAAACCCTTGGAATGGAGGAAAAGGTAAGTTGTTTTATTTATCACCTCTTTTGGGTAAAACCGTCTTTACATTTGTGTTTTTTGATAAATGTATTTAGATATGTTTTATATTTAGCTAAACTAACTTTGTATGTTTTTGATATTTTAAATAGGTCTCAAGCTTCCTGAGAAGTTTAATATAGAACTGTTCATCAAACCATTGGAATGGAGGAAGAGGTAAGTTATTTGATTTACGATCTCTTTTTGGTAAACCGTTTTTTAAATTTGTGTTTTTTGATAAAAGCTTTTAGATATGTTTTATATTTTTGTAAACCAACTGTGTGTTTTTTTTTTTTAAACAGGTCTCGAACTGTTCTTCAAACCATCAGAATGCAGAAAGAGGTAAGCTATTTTATTAACATCTCTTTGGGGCTAAACTGTTTTATTTGGGGGGGGGGGGGTTGTTGATAAAAGCATTAAGATATGTTTTATATTTTGCTAAACAAACTTTGTATGTTTTTGTAATATTTTTAATAGGTCTTGCGCTTCCCAAGATGCTTTACATAGAACTGTCCATCAAACCCTTGTAATGGAGGAAGAGGTAAGTTATTTTATTTACCATCTCTTTTGGGTTTATCGCTTTTTAATAAGGCGGTGAGAGCCCATGAGCCATCACATGTGAAATTAAACTCCAGTCCATTTGGAGGAGGCAAACAATACCCAACATGCCAGGAGCCTTTAATCCTTCCCACTTCCCAGTACACCTCAGTCTTATTTATCTCCATAGGAGAAGGTAAAAATGGAAGTGCTCTTCAGGGGTTCTCAGACGTACAGTATGTGAGACACATTATCCCCTTCAGAGAGCTGAGAATAGAAAAATGGGATGTACAGGAGTAAACTGGCAGTGATAGTAATTCTCCCTTGGGAGTTTGTCACTGGCCTGCCTCAGGTGTTGCTGGGAATTATCCTTCAGTCTCCTCCTGCTGGCCTCTCGATGTACTCCTGCTTCAGATCTAACCAGGATGGGCTATTGTGCTGGATGCAGGTTTACTGCAGCTGGGTAAGAAAGGTGAAGCAAGTTCTAACAGGTAGGTAAAGAGGAGCATTTACATAGCCCACAGGCTATTGGTATGTATATTAACTTTACACCTAGCCTGAGGACAATACACACATAGATTTTTTCCCTTTGAAAGGTTTAAGGCACTTAACTTAGAGTCAGTCCTGGGTATTATCTCTTTACATTCTTTGTGTGGAGGTCAGTTTTTGCATTGGGAAACTGTTTGTGTTATAGGTGTGCTGCTGCTGAATGAGAGACCATTATAGTATAGGGTAGGTCCCAGGGAGGTTACCTAGAAGGAATATTTGCATATTGTAACGTTTTGGCATCTATGCTTCCCCAGAGCAAATATAAGCGTTTTCTCGCAGAGGGTGATACTTCAGCTGGTTTCAGTTTATCTGGCATATCTCACAGAAGCAGCAGATCGGTAACTCTGCTTAAGGATTCTGATGTGTAAGATTCAGATACTTCCTAAGGGGAGATACTGTTAGATAGTCAGGATCCTTTGATGAACCTGGAATATAAGAGCGCATATTTAAGATGGATTATCTGCACACTTTGCTGCAAGAAGTTTTCCTTACTCTGAGAATTCCAAGAACCTGTTCCTACAGAAGAAAAGATTGGTTAAACCACTAGATTTGTTATTTAAGCCTCCTAAAACTTTGAAGTTTTTTTCTGAGGTCAAGAAAGATGTTTCCAATTCCTCATGCAAATCTGGAATTTTGGGAATTTATTCCCACAGTGAATGGAGCTATTGCTACGCTTGCTAAAACTACTACCATTCCCTTAGAGAATAGTACCTCTTTTAATGACTCCATGAGACCCATTTATCAAGCTCCGTATGGAGCTTGAAGGGCCGTGTTTCTGGCGAGTCTTCAGACTTACCAGGAACACCAGTTATGAAGCAATGGTCTAAAGACTGCTGCTCCATAACCCTGTCCGCCTGCTGTGAGGAGGCAGATAGGAATCGCCGCAATTCAACCTGATCGAATACGATCGGGTTGATTGACACCTCCCTGCTGGCGGCCGATTGGTGCAATGCTGAATACGGAGAGCGTATTGCTCTCCGCATTCAGCGAGGTCTTGCGGACCTGATCCGTACTGTTGGATCAGGTCCGCAAGACCTTTCATAAATAGGCCTCCATAGATAGAAATCTAGAGACTTTTCATAGGAAACCTTTTTATCAAGCAGTTTGTTTATTTCAGGCCAGCAATTAGTGTAACCTATGTAGCGGGTGCTATCACTTTGTGGTGTGACACCTTATCAGTGATGGTTTCTCTTCAAAAACCTCTCCCTAGAGGAAATTCAGGATTATCTTAAAATGATCAAGATTGCTAATTCCTTTGTGACAATTTTTTAGATCATTCGCATTAAAGCAAAGATTGTGCCTTTGGCGGTTCTCAGGAGAGCTTTGTGGCTCAAATCTTGGTCTGTAGACAGGGTATCAATGGGCAGACATTTATCTCTCACCTTTCCAAGGATACATTTTATTCAGTCCTAGCTTTGATGCAATTATTGACACTGTTTCTGGTGCTAGGGGTGCTTTTTTACCTCAGGACAAAAAGTTCACAGACAAAACTAGATTTGCTAATCATTTTCTTTCTTTTCACCAGTCCAGTAATCAGAAATCTTTCTCATCTGGACAGAAAGCTAAAAAAAAAAATTGGGAGTGATCATTCCCGTTCCAGATTTGGAAAGAAGCCAAGGGTTTAATTCAAATCTGTTCATAGATCCAAATAAGGAGGGAACTTACAGACCAATTCTAGATCTCACATTCTTAAAATTTCTACAGGTAATCACGTTCAAGATGGAGGGGATTTGGACCATCTTACCCTTTGTACAAGAGGGTCAATGCTAGCTGTGCTAGGGTCAGTCACTAATGGTGGGATTAGGACACATAACATGATACTTATGCTAGAGAAAATGCCTCAATATAAAATTAGATTATAATCATTATTTTAGTTAACTACATAGCAAGCTGCTATTTGTAAATCTTAGTACTACATACAGTTGCATTCTCTAAGGGTCGTACAAATACACAACTAATTACTTAATATCTGTGTTGTCTTTAGCATCACTGAGCAGAAAACAAACATCTGACAGGTCAGCTATGGCTCCTGGGCATAGTTTGGGCAGCCCTGCTCTAAGTTCAGGGTTCTCCAGTTCCACTTTTTAGCAGCCACTAGCTGTAAACTTATCTAATCCCACAATTGGCTCCTGACGTCACGTAGAGGAATGCCAAGGTCTGCCTTTTGCTGCTGCTCTTCCTAGGTGCACTGTGCCACACTTTGCTCTAATTTAAAGGGGCAGCAACTGATTACAGGAACGCCTGCCTATGTGGCCACAGGTGTGGGGATTCTTATATAAACCTACTCAGCCCCTTCAATCTGGGCTGAGTTATTGAGGAGCTTACCTCATGCTTACCTGCCCTCCTGTTCCTTTTCTCACTTATCCTAGTATCCCGTGATATCCAGCTTAATCTCCTGTATCCTGCTTTACCAGTGACGGCTTACCTGTATCCACTGTACCTGCTACACTCACCTGGTATCCCATGACTTTCTTACCAATAGTACCCGCTGGGTATCCTGCTTTACCTGCTGCTCTCACCTGGTATCCTGTGACAGCCTACTGAGTCTCCTGTATCCTGCTGTACCAGTGGCAGCTTACTTGTGTCTGCTGTACCTCACCTGGTATCCTGTGCCTTCTGAGTCTCCTGTATCCTGCTGTATCAGTGGCAGCTTACTTGTATCTGCTGTACCTGCTACACTCACCTGGTATCCCATGACTTTCTTACCAATAGTACCCGCTGGGTATCCTGCTTTACCTGCTGCTCTCACCTGGTATCCTGTGACAGCCTACTGAGTCTCCTGTATCCTGCTGTACCAGTGGCAGCTTACTTGTGTCTGCTGTACCTCACCCGGTATCCTGTGACAGCCTACTGAGTCTCCTGTATCC